>NW_012115311.1:2367133-2384306 GCF_000951035.1 Colobus angolensis palliatus | reverse complement strand
TCTCCACATTATCATCTGCCTTTAAAATTTGCCTGTAGTATTTTCTGAAACATCAACTTTTAATTTTTTTATAGTTCAATATAACTTTTTATATATGTAACAAACCTGCATGTTATGCACATGTACCCTAGAACTTAAAGGATAATAAAAAATAAATAAATAAATAAATAAATAAATAAAAAGAATATTAACTCCATCATATATATTACAGACATTTTCTCCACATTATCATCTGCCTTTAAAATTTGCCTGTAGTATTTTCTGAAACATCAACTTTTAATTTTTTTATAGTTCAATATAACTTTTTATATAGTTTTTTCCCTTGGGAGCATTCCATGCTTGAAAGTATTCCCACAAGAAAAAACATTTAGAATGTAATATGTAATAAAGTTAGCATCTATTAGTGGGGAAATGATAGATTGTTTAATGTATTTATTTAGATATATTTTCTTAGGTGTTTCTATGTTTTCACTTTATTTATTTATTTTTTAAGCAGCAGGGTCTTACTCTTGTTGCCCAGGATCATAGCTCACTGTAGCCTCGAACTCCTGGGCTCAAGCCATCCTTCTGCCTCAGCCTTCCAAGTAGCTGGGACTATAGGTGCATGCCACCATATCCAGCTAATTTAATTTTTTTTTTTTTTTTTTAGAGACATGGTCTCACTATGTTGCCCAGGCTTGTCTCCAACTACTGGCCTCAGGTGATCCTCCTGCCTCAGCCTCCCAAAGTGCAGGAATTACAGGTGTGAGCCACCACACCTGGCCCTGGCTCTGGTTTCACTTTTGCAACAAATTTTTAATCTACTGAAGTTCATTATTGTTCAGACTGAAAAGTTAAGATCTTATTCTTTTCCAAGTGGTTATCCATTTATTTTGTTTTATTACACTAATAGTAAATTTCTGCATATTTTATTAGTCATGTAAAAGTTAAAATGAAAGTTGCAACAAAACAGGAAAATATACAGTTGACCCCGAACAACATGGGAGTTAGGATGCTGACCCCTGTGCAGTTGAAAAAATCTGCATATGACTTTTGACTCTCAAAATGTAACTGCTAATTAGTTTACTCTTGACTGGGAAGCCTTGCTAGTAATGTAAGCAGTCAATTAACACATTTTTTTGTTGTATGTATTTATATGCAGTATTCTTACAATAAAGTAAGCTAGTGAAAAGAAAATGTTATTAAGAAAATCATAAGGGAGAGAAAATATATCTACTATTCATTAAATATGAAAGTGAATCATCATAAAGGTCTTTATCCTCATTGTCTTCACATTGAGTAGCCTGAGGAGGAGGAAGAAGAGGGATTGGTCTTGCTGTCTCAGAGAGTAGCAGAGGGAGAAAAAATTCTATGTAAATGTGGACCTTTGTGGTTTAAATGTGTGTTGTTTAAGGGTCATCTGTAATGGATAGTAAAAGGCAATTGAAGGATGATATCTTCCAATTAAAACTTTGAACAGAACAGGATGAAAGTGAGGGAAGAAAGTAATTGTAATTTGAATATATTAATTACCAATCAATATTGCAGCTTATGTGAGTTTATAGCAGTGAATGGGCTCTGATCATCATTGTTGTTTTCGTTGTCATTATTATTAATTGAACCCTCGATGTTTTTCTCAGATATGAACTGGGCCATATTTAGAGTTATTTTTACATTAGATTGCAACTATATTATGATTCTCTTTACAACTTATATGTTGCTTGTATCTACAATCATTTCAGGTTTTTTGCAAGAATATCTTCCTTTCATCAAATTTTAATGTTCCATAATTTTATATTAGTTATATCTTTTACTTATTCTGCTTCTTGTGAACCATTTTGCTTCCTCTAAAAACACTGTAGCTCTATGAAGAAAATAGTATTTATTGTAGAATGTTCTTCATTAGCAAAGCACCCAAGTGGAAATTTTTGTTAATATAATTTTAAGTGGATAGTATAATTGTTAGGAAGAATAGCTTTTAAAATAAAGGTATAGCCAGAGATGAATTTTAAAAAATATGATTGCTTTTGTGCTTTTAAAAAGACATACTTGGGAACTAATTCTTTATCCAGCATGAAAAAAAGAAAATTCAAGGACATGATTTTATTGAAAGATGTACCTTTTCCCTAACAAAGCAGTTTGAAGCACTTGAGTATTCAAGTATGCATACTCCCTTCCTTATCAAGCTCTCCTGAAATATTCAAAACTGCAAATCTAGTGAAGTTGAAAGAGAATATGTATCTCTACTGCAAAAGACACAATGCTGTATCAATATAGGCTAGACTGACATTTCCTAAAATTATTTCTCACTATAGTTGTACAGTTCTAATTGAAAAGATATAGCCTGTCTTAAATGAAACCCATATCAAATTAATAGTAGTCAGGATTGATTTGCCTGGTCCTCTGGAGAAAAAAAAAAAAAAAAAAACCTAAAATGATTCTTTAAATAAATAGTCATTTAAATTCTAGGATATGGTTACTGCTTTGAATCTCTTTTTACTACTCACAGCATAGTATGTGGATTAGCAGCTTGGGCATCATCTGGGAACTTACTAGACATGCAAATATCTCAGGCCCTACTCCAGACCTACTGAATCGAATGCATTTTAATAAGATTCCCAGGAGGTTCATGTGCTCATTAAAGTTTGAGAGGTGCTGTTCTGGTTGAATAGTGTGCGTTTTACATTATTCCTTACAGATGGTTCTGCCAGGAAAACAAACAAACAAAAAACTGAAATTTTTTTTATCCAAAATGCTTTAACATTAAAAAAAAAAAAAAGAGTGTAAAATAAGCTGTAATTTGAAATTATTTCAAACCCGTTAATTTGTACTCTTAAATTTATCTTGGACAATTTTGTTGACTTAAAAACTTAAATTCCACATATTGTCAGTTACTAGAATGTATGTATTTAGAGCAAAAGGAATATATATATACACACACACACTTCTTTAAATATATACATATATAATCCTTTATATATCTATTTTAATATAGATAGAGAATGAGGAAGTTCGTTTAAAAATATGAGGACTTTGTGTTTGGTTGGTTTGTCTTTATATTTTGAAAGCAAATGGGTGAAGGGCCTTCTAAGAAACTACACAACAGAAAATTAGAGGCCCTTAAGTGGAAGATAGCTGAAAGAATAAAACTAAAGTTGGTAGTGGGATGAAGTCATAGGAACAGCTTTTGGAATTTTTATGGTGCAACCTTTTTATTTTTCTCTAGTAAAAGAGCACCTAAACTACAGAAAGGATAAAAAGTAGTCACAAGAAGAATGAGGACTTTTGGTATAGCGCTACACATTTAAAAAAAGAGAGGTTTTAATATATGAAATAGGAAGTTTTCAGTAGCTTAAATGCTTTTTTTTAATTGATTGATTGATTGAAACAGAGTCTGTCTCTGTCGTCCAGGCTGGAGTTCAGTGGTGCACTCTCTGCTCACTGCAACCTCTTTCTCCTGAGTTCAAGCGATTCTCCTGCCTCAGCCTCCTGAGTAGCTGGGATTACAGGCACCCACCACCACGTCCAACTAATTTTTGTATTTTTAGTAGAGACAGTGTTTCACCACATTGGCCAGGCTGATCTTGAATTCCTGGCCTCAAGCAACCCACCCACCTCAGCCTCCCAAAGTGCTGGTATTACAGGCATGAGCCAACATGCCTGGCCTTTAAATGCTTTTAAATGTGAAATGTTTCTATATACTTCAAGTTTGTCACTTAAAAATATTCAAATTTTGAAATAAGTATTTCATAATAAGACTTGATGTTTAATATGTACAATAATATAAAGAAGAAGAACAAATGAGCTTGGTTTTTTTTTTTTTTTTTTTTAATTGAGACAAGTTCTTCTCACCTCAGCCTGCAAAGTAGCTGGGGCTACAAGTGTGTGCCACCATGCCTGACTTTTTTTTTTTTTTTTGAGACAGAGTCTCGTTCTATCACCAGGCTGAAGTGCCATGCACAATCTCTGCTCTCTGCAACTGCTGCCTTCCGGGTTCAAGCGATTCTCCTGCCTCAGCCTACTGAGTAGCTGGGACTACAGGCATGCACCACCATGCCCAGCTAATTTTTGTATTTTTAGTAGAGAAGGGGTTTCACCATGTTGGCCAGGATGGTCTCCATCTCTTGACCTTGCGATCCCCCCGCCACAGCCTCCCAAAGTGCTGGGATTACAGGCATGAGCCACTGTGCCCAGCTGAGCTTTCTTTTTAACTGCAGCTATAGTACCCAAGTCTAAAGTGTACAGTTAGTTGAATGTTTGTATTTGCATGTGCTCATTAACTATCACCCAGATAAGACATAAAACATTTATAGCACCTCAGTAGGCATCCTCATTCCCCTTCCCAGTCAATATCTAACCCCAGTGTAAACTGCTGTCTGACTACTATCTCTTGTTTTCCCTGATATTAACTTCATGTGAATAGATCAGACAGTGTGTACATTTTTGGCCCTGATTTAATTTAACATATCTGTAAGATTCATATATTTTGCATGTTCAGTAGTTCATTTTTTGATTGTTGTGTAGTGATTTTGTTACATATATGCACCACAATTTACTCATTCTATTAGTGATGGACATTTGGGACATTTCTAGTTCTTGGATATTGTAAATAAAGCTATTTTGAATAGTCTTATACATGTGTTGGTGAACATAAAAGTTTTTATTTCTGTTGTATGTATGCCCAGAAATGGAATATCTGGATTATAAGATTGATTAGCTTTAGTAGATATTGCTAAGTATTTTTCCAAAGTAATTGTCCTAGATCACTTCACCAGAAATGTGGCAGCTTCAGTTGTTCCACATTCTCTCCAGTACTTGATGTTGTTAGTCTTTTTAATTTTAGCCATTGTAGAAAGTGTGTGGTGGTATTTCATTTGCTTGTAGTTTGCGTTTTTCTCAAGATTAATGGTGTTGAACAGTTTTTCATGTTTATTGGCTGCTGGATGTACTTTCTTGTGAAGTGGTCTTTTAAAGACTGTTGCAGATCACACCTGTAATCCCAGCACTTTGGGAGGCTGAGGCAGGCAGATCATGAGGTCAGGAGATCAAGACCATCCTGGCTGACACGGTGAAACCCCGTCTCTACTGAAAATACAAAAAGTTAGCCAGGCGTGGTGGTGGGCACCTGTGGTCCCAGCTACTTGGGAGTCTGAGGCAGGAGAATGGCGTGAACCCAGGAGGCGGAGGTTGCAGTGAATTGAGATCGCGCCACTGCACTCCAGTCTGGGTGACACAGCAAGACTCCCTCTCAAAAAAATAAAAAATAAAATAAATAAATAAATAAATAAAAGATTGTTGCAGAGAGTCCTTACTGGGTTGTTACCTTTTTCTCATTGACTTGTAAGAGCTTTCAAACATGTGTTTGGATACAAGTCCTTTATGGAATAATAAGCATTGCAGATATTTTCTATGTTTTTGAACTGCCTTTTCACTCTGTGAGTTGTGTATTAGATCAACAGAAATTCTCAATTTGTAATTCAGTCTTGTATAACAAGCTTTTATTTCATGATTAGTTCCTTTTGTGTCCTGTTTAAGAAATCTTTGCACAGTAAACTTAGATAAACCTGCCCTAGGTCACATAGTCACTAAGAGTGAATAGAGATCCAGGTCTGCCTAATTGCTAAGCCTGTGCCTACTTCCTGGTGGATGTTCCATACATAATAGTTCCTTTTAACATTTTCCTTTTATTTTTAATTTTTATAAATTTATGAGATGCCAATGCAGTCATGTTACATTTATATATTATGTAGTGGTGAAGTCTGGGCTTTTAGTGTAACCATCACCTGACTACTGTACATTGCACCCAGTAGGCAATTTCTCATCCACCACTCCCCTCCCACCCTCCCAAACTTCTGAGTCTTCAGTGTCTATTATTTTACTCTGTGTCCATGTGTACACATTATTTAGCTCCCACTTACAAGAACATGCAATATTTGACTTTGTTTATTTCACCTAAGATAATGGCCTCAAGTTCCACTCATATTGTTGCAAGAGAAATGATTTCATTCTTTTTCATGGCTGACTTTGTTTATTTCACCTAAGATAATGGCCTCCAGTTCCACTCATGTTGTTGCAAGAGAAATGATTTCATTCTTTTTCATGGCTGAGTAGTATTCCATGATGTGTGTGTATGAGTATGTATGTGTGTATATATGTGTGTGTGTATGTGTGGTGTGTGTGTATAACATGTATAACATAGATGTAAGACATCTATGTTATATGTGTAAAATGTGTGTGTCCATAAATATAACACATATATATGTGTTATACATACACACACACACACCACATTTTCTTTATCCAGTCATCTGTTGATGGGCACTTAGGTTGATTCCATATCTTCGCTGTTGTGCATATTTTCATATGGATATACACTTGATCCAGCACCATTTATTATAAAGGCCATCCATTCCCACTGCAGTGAAATGGAAATGGTCATAAATCACATGACCATGTATGACCATGTATGTGGATTTGTTTGGTAATTGTGATTTCCATTGATTTATTTTAGATTGTTTATTCCACTGATTTTATTTTATTTAAAATCAACTTATACATTTTTAAAATAAAAAAGCTTTCTGAGGCTTTGATTAAATCTATAGATCAGTTGAGGAGAAATTAGTATCTTAATGATACCAAGATTTTCAATTCATGAACATCATGTATCTCTCCATTTACTTAGGTCTTTAGTTTTTCTCACTAACCTTTTATAGTGTTCAGGCCTTGCACATCTTTTGTTAGATTTATTCCCCAATATTGAAGGGTTTTTTTGATGCTTTTGAAACTTCTTTTTCTTTTTAAATTTTATTTTCCACTTATGTATTTATAGTATAGAGTTGATTTTGATCGTTGATTCTGTTTCCACATAGCTTTAAGGCAGTTTGCTTTTCAGTGCAAGAGTAAGTCATTGAAGGTTTAGTCTCACATCTTCATTTTGAAAGCATTTTAAAAAGATCATTGGAACTGCTGTATGGAGAATGGAATGTGGGTATGGAGGAGCACATTTGGAAGAAAGGAGACCACTTAGGAGACTCTTAGAGTAAACCTGGCAAAAGTGGCTTGCTATAGAGTAGTAGCATAGGATGGTTTGGAGCGTTTGCATTTGGAATATATTTTAATGGTATAGAGATAATTCAGTAAATTAAGTGAGGGAAATGAAGAAAAGAAAAAATCAACAAATACTTTTGGGTTGTTGATCTGATTAACTGGATAGCATTAATACTTGTACATTAAAGCTTCTAAGCAAATATCCTCATTTAATGTTTGTAAAGCAAAAAGTGATAACCATTGTTCCTACTCCCTTTTGTATTTCATACAAACTCTTAAGTTCTTTAGAAGTTTTTTCTTTTTTAAATAGGGCGGTGAAGACATTAGCTGGTCCTTTCTTTCTTTTTTTTTTTTTTGATACTAGCTTTTGTTTTTGACGAAAGAAAAATTTTAACCTTACCATATAATGCTAATTTCTGTCTTTTAAAAAATCTTAACTTATAAAACAATGTATCTAATTTTACTTGTGTTTAAGATTACATTGGAGCCTATGAGTGGGCTTCTATTAACCTATAATTGTTTCTGTAATTTTCCATATGTTTATTTTTTGTTTTTTTAAAAACAAGTGGTAACCTCAGTGATATTCTTAAAGATGTATGCCTTCCTCCTCCACCTGTAACATGTAAGAATCACTGGTTTGAAAAGTTTAAAGCACGTGAGTCACAAGGATATAAAATTGGCTAGCAAAATTTCAATGTAGCAAAACATTTAGGAAGAAAGGATGCTTTATATAAACTTGAAGAAGGCCTCAAATAGGTTATAAGATACTGGGGCCATTAGTGCTCGTAGGCTTCAATGTGGTCATGATCTTAAGAAACAGCTGTTAATAGCGCCTTACCGTAGATTCCCTAAGATCTATGATCCTACAGAAGAATCTAAGATCTACAGCATCGTCTCTGAAAAAATTAACTTTATAGAATTCAAGTAAAAATATCACCTATGAAAATCAAAATTTACACTTTGATGTAGTCGTTATATGTGTGACCTTTGGAGTCAATGCTTGGGTAAGAGTCTAAGCTCTGCCCCTTCTAAGAACAGTGGGACCTTTGGCACCTTATTTAATCTGTCCTTATTTTAGTTTCCTCATATATAAAATCCAATATTCTTCCTTCCTCCTCCTTCTCATCAGTCTTACTCATCTTCTGTAAAATGGGAATAATATATACCTTAGGCTTATTAGGATGAAATGAAAATGACATGTAAAAGTACATGGTACAGTTTTTAGATTATTTTTTCACATGTTACAAAATATTCATTTTGAAGATAGAAATATAAAGAAAGTTTAAACATAACTGTAGGTAACATTCAGTATTTTAATATTTCAGTCTTTTAAAAATATGAGTGTACACACACCTGTACACATGATGTGCATACAATTTTGTTTTTGTTTTTGAGATGGAGTCTCACTCTGTGGCCCAGGCTGGAGTGCACTGGTGCAATCTCAGCTCACTACAACCTCCACCTCCTGAGTTCAAGCGATTCTCCTGCCTCAGCCTCCCAAGTAGCTGGGATTACAGGCGTGTGCCACCACGCCCGGCTAATTTTTGTATTTTTAGTAGAGATGGGGTTTCACATATTGGCCAGGTTGATCTCAAACTCCTGACCTCAGGTGATCTGCCCACCTCGGCCTCCCAAAGTGCTGGGACTGCAGGCGTGAGTTACCATGCCCAGCCCCGATGAGTAGCTTGCATTTTTCATTTAACATATTATTGGGGCTTAATAAAATGTTAATTCTTTATTTTTGGAAACATCTTTAATACTGTACTTATGGATCCCATTCTTCCACACAGAAGCCAGTTATAGATGAATTATTTTGGTTCATATTCCCTATTAAATAGCATTACTAACGCCAAAGCATTCCCTCATAGTACTGTGGGAGCATGTTTATTGTCTAGAGGCTTGTTAAGAAATGACTTACTGTTTAGTCCATTGGTATTTCAAAACAATTGATTAAATATATAGTGGTACATGTATATGTTTTATGTTATAACTATGTTGCAGGAACATAAATTGAATGTAAGCGACCATAATCAACAGTTTTTATTGATATCCATTATGCTTAAAACGTTGTGAAAGAGCAGTTAAGATATGTGCCTGAAAGAGGAAGTCTAATCTATTTGAAGTAGACACTTTCACATGTCATTTTAGCAGCCTTGTATTTGGATTTAAAAACAAGCAAAGATGTTTGCTCATTGTTGCTGAGGGAGTGTGCTTTGACTATAACCAGTGATTTTTTTACCCATTCATTCACACGAACGTGCTTAGGTTAGTGGCACATATCCATGATATAGATATTTGGAAGTAACAGGTGGCCATGTTTAAAACAAAGCTTACCTGCCTGAGCAAGTACTTGCATGCCTGCTGTAGATACTCAGCAAAGTATCATGTGGCCAAGGTCAGGTTACCACGCTAGTTAAGATTTTTGAGAGTTTAAGATCATGACAAAAATAGAGGGAAAAGTCAAACATACAGAATAAGAAAGAGGGAAATCTTTATTTGTAAAGCAAAAGCTCACATTTTCTTCAACTTTCTGTCAGTATGTAAGATTTCTATGAATAGCTCAAATCCTGGCATAAGTAACAGTGATAATATTAACACCTCTTTCTCCCAGTCATGTCACTCTGAGGATGCATCTATGCATCTGCCACTCACTCACTGGTACTGACTGGTTTCCAAGGAAGTGGAGTGTGAATAAACTTGGATTTTCTACACAGCTTAAAGCTTATAGGAATTTTTGTATTGTGATTATTGTTTTACATGAAGTTCATAAAATGTATTTTGTTTTTTTCTAATGGTTGCTACTACTTGTTTTAGGCCCTCTAAATAACAAAGCCCGCTTAAGTCTAGTGTTTGGCCTCCACAGGCTTATATGGAAATATGAAAGACATAGTAAAGAGGGTCTCTTCCCTAAGGGAGATTATGGTTAGTATAAAGTAAGTGCAAGAATGCATTGGAGGTACTTAAAAGAAATGTAGACTTGTCTCGTACAAAGTTTAACCATTAGAAATGAATTTTACAAAATGAAACTAAAGTGACAAAAGGATATTAATGAACTATTTCTCTTCCTTAGATTTTCTTTCTGTTATTCTGCTATAGGATTTTATAGTCACAAAGTTTGTGTATCTGAAAAACTGCCATAATATTCACTTTGCTTTAGAAGTGTGGTTCTTACCTTGTTGCTGATCTAATGGATGTGTGTGAAAGCACCTCATGGAATGGCAGTTTGTCGAATGACTTGAGTTCAAGTAGCATTCACTTGCAATAATTTACCATCAACTCTAACTATGGCAAAGTGTGTCTTTAGCCTTAAATTTAAACTCCTTAATGACTTGATTTCAAGGGAGAAAAAAATTTCCTTTAAGCTTTCTCCCACCAATGTGTAAGTTTTACATCCTTGGTCTTCTGTTTTGTTTGGCAATTTAAAAATCTCTTGTGTGAATTTTTGAAAGTTTTTTTTTTTTTAAGATTTATTGCTTCCAAGTGCAACAAAAATAAAAATAAATAAATGGGACCTAGTTAAACTAAAATGCTTCTGTAGAGCCAAAGAAATAACCATCAGAGGAAACACACAACCCACAGAGAAAATATTTGCAAACTGTGCATCTTAAAAAGGACTAATATCCAGAATACAAGGAACACAAACAAATCAGCAAGAAAAAAAAATCCCATCAAAAAGTGGGCAAATGAGATCAAAGAAATGCAAATTAAAACCACAGTGAGATACCCTTACTCCTGTAAGAATGACCATTATCAAAAAGTAAAAAACAAAAAAAAACAAAAAAAAAATTAGTGGATATGGTGAAAGGGAATGCTTATATACTGCTGGTGGGAATGTAAATTAGCACAGCCTTTGTGGAAAACAGTAGGGAGATTTCTTAAAGAACTAAAAGATCTACCATTCAATCCAGCACTCCCACTACTGGGTATCTACCCAAAGGAATAGAAGTCGTTATATCAAAAAGACACTTGCACACGTATGTTTATTGCAGCACAGTTGCAGTTGTAAAGATAATGGAACCAACCTAAGTGCCCATCAACCAATGAGTGGATAAAGAAATTGCAACAACTTGTATGGAGCAGGAGGCCATTATTCTAAATGAAGCAACTCAGGATTAGGAAACCAAAAACTGTGTTCTTAAAAGTGGGAGCTAAGCTCTGGGTACACAAAGGCACACAGAGTGATATAATGTACTACAGAGACTCAGAAGGGGGAGAGGATGAGGAGTGAGGAATAAAAAATTGGATATTGAGCACGATATACGCTACTTGGATGATGGGTGCACTAAAATCTCAGACTTCGCCACAGTACAATCATCCATGCAACCAGAAACTTTTGTACACCAAAAGTTACTAAAATTAAAAAAAATTTTTTTAAAGATTTATTGCTTCCAAAAGACACTATGTACTCTCTCTCTCTCTCTCCCCCTCCCCCCATCTCTCTCTCTAAGCTTCCCTGGAGGATTTGTTAGATTTTTTTTTTCTTCTGTTTATGAAAGGTATTGGGAACTGACACATACATGTTTGCTCTAGTTTTTATAGCTGTCTATTTCTATATTATAGCTATTAGAATGCTAGCAGATCTTTCTGATTTGTACTAAGCTAAAGAGTCCACTGAAAAATTTTTGAGTATCTTCTGTTCAGTCTATATTACTTGTAAACATGTATATGTATGCATATATATGGAATATCTTTATATTTAAATTTCTAGAATTATGAGTATGTTGATTTCTATTAAATGTATATTTATTTTAAAAACAAATGGAAACACAGAGAAGAAAATAACACTCATCTACATCCTCTCACCCTGAATTAACTGTTATTAACTGCCTGGTATATTTCATTTCTTTTAGGGGGCAGAGATCACTCTATTAATTTTGTAAAACTGATATGCATATATTTATACATAATTTAAACCATAGAGAAGAGCACAAAGATGAAAAATTTTTTAAAACCCTCTTCTTGGAAATAACATTAGTTAACTTTATTGTCATCAGTTTAACAACAGTCTAGATATCATTTTAAGTAGGAATGATAAATAGAATACTTTTGTGAAGATAAGATCATAGTCTGGAGGTTTTTTTTAAGTTCACATTTATTTGAATTTAATGAAAGAAAAGGAGACAAAACTGAAGAAACTGTGGAACTTGAAATTTGTATCTCTTCACCACAAGAAATATTTTCCTTCAATTTTGTAAGTTTTGGCTTCATGTGTTTTGGGGCTTTTTTGTTGGGTGCATATATGTTTATAATTATTTTATTTTTTTGATGGATTGAGCCTTCTGTCATTATCAGATATCCTTTATTTCTAGTAATAATTTTTGTCTTAAAGTCTGTTTTGTCTGGTATTAGTATATTAGTGTAGCTAATTTAATCTAGCTTTCTTTCAGTTATTGTCTGCAAGGTATATCTTTGTATATCCTTTTACATCCAATTTATTTTTGTCTTAAAAGTGTGTCTCTTGAAGTTGGCATATAGTTGGTACATGATGTGGCTTTTCAAATTAATCTGCTGGTCTCTGCTTTTTGATTGTCATGTTTAATCCATTTACACTTAATTTAATTGAGGGTAGAGTAGGATTTATGTCTGCATTTTGCTATTTTGTTTTCTGTGTGTCTTAAATGATTTTTTTCTCTGTGTCCCGTCACTTCTTTTACATTAAGTAGATATTTTCTAGTATACTAATTTAATTCCTTTGTTATTTAAATATATATGTATGTGGGTATAAGGGTTTATTTCCTGAGTGGTGCCCTGGGACTTACAATTAGCATCTTAATTTATAACAACATACTTCCAATAGTATACAAAAACTTTGCTCCTATGTAGCTCCATTCTCCTCTTCCTTTATGCCATTATTAATACAGTTAAATCTTATGACATTGTATACCCATCAACATAGACTTATAATTATTGCCTCATACAGTTTTCTTTTAAATTAGAGTTATGAGGAGAAAATACATTAAAACTGTCTTTTATAGTTATCTTTGTTGCAGCCTTGACCAGTGCTCTATTTCTTTATGTGGATCAAGTTACTTTCTAGTGTCCAGTTTTCCTTAGTATGTCTTGTAGGGCAGGTATACTAGTGAAGAATTTTTGCCTTTATTTGGGAGTGTCTTAATTTCTCCTTTATTCTTGAAAAATAGTTTTGCTGAATTTGAAATACTTGGTTGACAGTTCATTTATTTCAACCTGTGAATATGTCATCCAATGCTTCTGGCTTGCATGTTTTCTGGTAAGAAATCAGCTATTGATCTTGTCAAAAATCCCTTGTCATAATGAGTTATTTCTTTCTAGTTGCTTTCAGAATTATCTCTTTGTCTTTTGACAGTTTGATTATGATGTGTGTTAATGTAGGTCTCTTGAGTTTATCCTTCTGGGAGGTCAGTTATCTTCTTGGATGTTGATTAATGCTTTTTAAAATCAAAATTGGGAAGCTTTCTGTCATTGTTTCTTCACTGCCTTTTTCTCTTTGTTCTTTCCTTCTGGGATCCCCTGTATACTTACGTTGTTAAATGGTGTCTTATCTCTGATGTTCTGTTCATTTTTTTTTTTAATTCTTTTTGTTTCTGTTTCTCAGACTCAATAATCTTTAAGTTCCTGTCTTTAAGTTCACTGATTATTTATTCCGCCTGCTCATACCTGCTGTAAGGCCAAGCACAGCAGTTCACACCTGTAATCATAGCATTTTGGGAGGCTGAGACAGGAGGATCACTTGAGCCCAGGAGTTTGAGACCAGCCTGGGCAACATAGAAAGGCTACCATCTCTACAAAAAAGAAAATGAGCCAGGAATGGTGGCACGTGCCTGTATTCCTAGCTGTTAATACTTGGGAGACTGAGGTGGGGTGATCACTCAAGCATAGGAGGTCAAGCTGCAGTGAGCTGTGATTGCACCACTGCACTTTATCCTGAGTGACAGAGAGAGACCCTGTCAAACAAAACAAAACCCTATAGTGAATTTTTCATTTCAGTTATTGTACCTCTTGACTCCAGAATTTCTATTTGGTTATATTTTATTATTCCTGTCGCTTTATTGATATTCTCTATTTGGTGAGACATTGTTTTCATACTTTAGTTCTTCAGACATGATTTCTTTCAGTCTTTGAACATATCTAAAATAGCTTGTTTAAAGTCTTTGTCTAGTAAATCGAACATCTGGACTTCCTCAGATAATGTTTCTGTTGAGGTGTTTTTCTGTGTATGCTGTGCGTGGGCTATATTTTCTTGTTTGTTTGCATGTTTTATGATTTTTTTGTTCTTGTTGTTTTTATGAAGGAGAGAGTATTTTTGGACATGCTTACTTTGCTATTCCTGGTGATGTCACTTATGTATTAACTTTCTACATGAAACAATCTTATAATAAATGCCACTATTTGAAAATTCTTACACCTTTCTACCTACCTGCCACTCGGATGTAGTCTCTTACATTGTCTTCTAAGTGCTATTTTTAAAAAATTTACAAAATATTACTTTATTAACATTACAAGTATTCTGAAAATATTTTTAAAGAAATTCATGGGCACTTCTTTTTATGTATCATGGTGCCACCAAATAAGGATAGTGAACTTGGCATACCTTCTACTTAGTAAGTGCAAGGCACCCTACTCTGCCATGCAATAATCTCATTTAATATTTACAGAGTCCCTCTGAAGCTCTGAAAAGTTAAGTAACTTGCTGAAGATTACACAACTAGTAACTGATAGATTCAAGATTTGAACTTAATGTGTTTAACTCTAGAGCCCAAGATATCAATGGTAATGTTATACTGTTTCTGTGAAGTGATTTTCAAAATGTGTGACCGATGGGTTACCTTCTTGAGAGACTCCTAGGGTGCTTGTTGAACTGTCAATTCCTGAACACCTAGCCTATACATATTGAACTAAAATCTCTGAGATTTGGGCCTGAGAGTAGGTGACGTTTCTCAATTATATTATTGTTGGGATAGTGCTGGTCTATGGACTGCTTTTTTCTTATGATTTGGGCTAAAAAATAAAACAGGCCATTTTAAATACATATTAAAATATAATTCTATAATTCAAGTGAACATTAACTTTTCAAATTTTTTTTTAATTTTAGAGTACAAGGTGAGATATTCTGAGGTAATCTGGCAAAGAACTTTTCTCTCACTTTGTGTGCTATTAGTATAGTTCAAAGTAAGCTATTAATAAATTATAGGTTTCTAATGTGTGAGTCTATGCTTTATAACTTTTACATTTTTTTTTTTACTATGAACTTACATTTACCCATTAAAATTTAGTGGAAAAGTAAAAGGAGTGGATAAATCATCTCTTATTTTAGGTTGAACTCCCACCACCTGATCTTGGACCAAGTTCTGCACTAAATCAGACACTAATGTTGCTGCGTGAAGTTTTAGCATCTCATGATTCTTCAGTTGTACCATTAGATGCTCGTCAAGCTGATTTTGTGCAGGTATGTTGTAAATTCATTTTTAATGATTGTTTTTTGCTCCTCTATTGTACATTCTGTTTCACTTCTGGATTTTTGTAATTCATATACTTCGACAATCCCTTTCTTACTGTTGATTTTCCTTCAAATATTAAACCAGTTCTCATAATTTAGAAAGTATTGATTTATGTTTAATCTTTTCCTATGTGCTTCTATAAATTGGCTTCCTTCTGATTAGTTTGGCATTAATTCTGAAGTATGATTAACCCAACACCGTATCAGTGATTGAGAAATAAAGAATTCATTTTATTTTTCATTTGTAGGTTTTATCATGTGTCTTGGATCCTCTCCTACAGACGTGTACTGTATCAGCCAGCAACTTAGGCACAGCTGACATGGCCACTTTCATGGTCAATTCACTATATATGATGAAGACAACATTAGCTCTATTTGAATTCACTGACAGACGTCTGGAAATGCTACAGTTTCAGGTAAATTTTTCTATAAAACGACTATTTACTATGATTGAATCTTTTTCTCTATGTGATAGCTTTATGTGATTGGCTTAACTAATTTTAATGACCTAATTCCTATAGATCCCTTGATATCATCTGATGAAAGGACACACGCACACATATACAACACACACACACACAAATTCAGCATTTCAGTTTTCAGCTTTAGAGGAACCAGAATATGTAATGTTTAAAATACTCGATTCATACCGTAGTATGTGATGGTGGATTGAAGCTTTTCTGATTAATTTGAACAGTTATTCTGTATGCAGATTTTAGTTTCTGAACTGTGAATAATATGCTATATTTTTCAAGCTGCATAGTTAATGCAGAATGTGTTACAGAGGACAGATATATTTTTATCTATGTGTAAACCAGTGTTAGGCAAAACATTACAAATTGCTATACCAATCACTTGAGTCCTTGAGTTCTATAAAGCAAATGGTTATCACTTAAAAGTGTACATGATGACTAAAACAAAGCCATTTGTAAAATGTAGTAGATAGCTGGATTCCAATTTTAAGCAGTGATTATTGGTAAATATACTGTTTTTTTAAAAAAACAACTCTGAATGTTCTGTGCTATCACACATATATCAACAGTTTGGCAGTGGATATAGGAATGAGTTTTGATAGATCTAAATTTATATTTTCCAATTTTTAATTTTTTCTTTTAAAATAAATATATCAGAATTTTCCATATTTGTGGTTTAAAGTCAAATAATTCTACCGAACTTCTTATGAAAAGCCACCAGTGTACCATCCTCTCCACCTCCAACATCTCTCTCTCATTTCTCTCTCAAAAGCACAGTTTCTTTCAGTTTTTATAGTTGCTTCTTTTGGTATTTATATTTGTAATTCTAAACACTTATGTGTATTGCTACTTACAGATCTTTTAAGTTTTATATCTAATGTATTAGATATAATCTAATACATTATGAAATGAAATGAACAATGAAAATTTAGTTATCTACTGCCACTCCCCCAACCCCCCCCGGATAAGAATATGGTTATATTTAGAGCTTTCCCATCCTCCCAAATGCAGCTGTATTATAAATTTTGGTTAGATCAATATTATGTTAAATTATTATTACTATGTAAACACTATTGGTGACTGAGCCACGTAACGAAGAATGGTTAATTTACCTTTCATGGAGGGCTAATATCCAGAATCTACAAAGAACTCAAACAAATATACAAGAAAAAAACAAACAACCCCATCAAAAAGTGGG
>NW_012115311.1:2342642-2366343 GCF_000951035.1 Colobus angolensis palliatus | reverse complement strand
ACGAGTTGATGGGTGCAGCACACCAACATGGCACAAGTATACATATGTAACAAACCTGCACGTTATGCACATGTACCCTAGAACTTAAAGTATAATAAGAAAAAGAAAAAAAAAAAATTACCTTTCATGGATGACTTTTTCGTTTTCTGTGGAATTAATAACGTTTTTATTTAAGAAATGTCACTTTTTTCTGTATTTGTCACTAATTCAAGCCCAAATCCCTGCCATTGATCTAAATCTTCAGATATGTCAGGTGTTTATCAATTTGCTTTATCACCAATTATCTGTTTTCCTTATGTGTTCCATAACTATTTTATACATGGTAAAAATTCTTCCTGGTCTGTGCGCTGAATTGAGCTTATTAGTTTATTCAAGTTATCTATGTCCTTGCTTATTTTTGCCCCCATTCAATGTGTCAACTGGACTTTTACATGTATTTCAACATTCTGCAGAAATCTCTTGAGCCAGATCTTTATTAGTCCTGGCAGCATTTTCAGTAATTGTCCTATCAGCAGATAATTCAGGTTCCCCTTTCTCCAGACTCCACTAGCAATTTTCCCCGTGTCCTTTCAGACCCCACTGGCAGTCCCTTTGAGAGGGTATTCTAAGCAGACAAATCTCAGTGTGGAAGTGCTTATTGGCCTATACTTGCATTATGCTTGCTAGCGTGCTGTCAGCCAAGACTGGGCACATAGAACAGCCTGGATTCAGTATGATAGAGGACAAGGGGGTGGATATGGGAAGGTGTGGTTTGTCACCTTTCTCCAAAGTAACAATTTACCTTGTTGGGTAAAGGATTCTTGATTTTAGGACCTTTACTACCAATAACCTATTATTTTTTTCCCACTTTTATATAGCTTCTTCCAGTATTTCAAGCAAGAAGTCCAGGCTAGTCAGATTCTCTTGTTTTTAGTAATCTAGTCCATTCATCTGGAAACTTACAGGGATTTTCCTTTGAGTTCATATGTTTTCCCAGGATATTTTTGGTATGTCTCTTTTTAAAAATTATTTGCATCTTTGACTTTGTAGAGCCATTTCAATGTAAAGATTCAAACCTTTCTTTTGCTTAGTAAAGAGTTCTATTTCTATAATCATCACTTTTCTATGTGTTACTTTTTATATTTTGAAACCCCTGTCCTCAGTTGGTCTTATCTCAAGGATCTGCCCTCTAATTTCTTTTTAGATCTCTTTACTTTAATCTATTTCTTTGATATTTGCTCTATATTACTTTCCTTCCATTTTTCTTTCAGACCACTAATTTGATTCTTAGCAGTAACTCTTTTTTCACCTTCATTAAGTGTTTACCTTTGCACACTTTGTTTTTCTTTGGTTTCTGGTAAGTCTAGCAAGTAAGGGCTCTAATTATACTTCCTTGGGCATTTATTAAAAAAAAAAAAATGAAATTACTTTATGTCTTTCCGTAGTGATGCCTCAGGAAAGAAACCATACTTGTTCCAATTATTCACAAGGGCTTTCTTTTAGCTTCCTCACCTCTTTTAAATCAGTTCTAAGTTTTTTAGGGGGAAGAGCAGAACTATTGGAGTTGCTTGGAAAATTGCAGTCATTTAGATGGTAACAGATACCATAAGTTGACAGTGTACTGTGTCACTAGCAAGCAAACTGGTAAAATCTGGGGGAACATTCTGGTGAGGAATAGAAGGAAGACCTCCAGATTCAGGATTGTACTAGCGGAAAAAAAAAAAAATAAAAAAAAAAAGGAAGAGCAAGCTTTTTCTCACCAGGGAATGTTTCAGCCCATCAAGGTAGTCCTCTTCTGTGGTTTTTATTTCCATTAGCATTAGTTGGAATCCCCCAAAATAGCACAAAACTGGGGAGCCCATACTACTCACATCTGGTAGTGGCATCTTCTTAGGCAGTTCCTGAACCTGAAATCTTTAGCCAAGTTTCTATTGGGCCCTCAGCTCTTCCCTGCTTGTCAGAGGCCTGCCTTATCCTCAGGAGAAATTGCTACCTGAGCTGTAATGGGATTTCCTCTAGGCTTCTCCAGATGGTATATTTGATTTGATAAGTCAGCCTAGCAAGTTGGGACCATGAGGAGGACAGGAAGTCAGGAACATCAGGCCCTCATCTCGGAGTTCTTCCTAAATATTTTATTTTATTTTATTTTATTTATTTATTTATTTATTTATTTATTTTTTTGAGATGGAGTCTTGCTCTGTCGCCCGGGCTGGAGTGCAGTGGCCGGATCTCAGCTCACTGCAAGCTCCGCCTCCCGGGTTTACGCCATTCTCCCGCCTCAGCCTCCCGAGTAGCTGGGACTACAGGCGCCCGCCACCTCGCCCAGCTAGTTTTTTGTATTTTTTAGTAGAGACGGGGTTTCACAGTGTTAGCCAGGATGGTCTCGATCTCCTGACCTCGTGATCCGCCCGTCTCGGCCTCCCAAAGTGCTGGGATTACAGGCTTGAGCCACCGCGCCCGGCCCATATTTTATTTTATACTGTTGTTGTTTACTAGTGTTTTTTGTTTGTGTTTTGTTTATTACCAGCTTTTAAAAGAGTTGAGAAGCAACCCAAATTTTGTGACTGGAGGATAGTCCTAGAATCTTCCTTGGTTATAATTTTTAAAGTAAGACTTTTTCCCCCTTTCATAGAAAGACTTACTGTTTGGGGGAAGAAAAAGGTTTTGTTACAGAGGTCATCCCTGTGCCAATGCAAGGAAAAACTCCATGATGAAGAGCTCAGACTCTGGGGTAGTTTACTTCTACTCTCATCAGTGTCATTCTTCTTTTAAAATGTTTTCTTTCTGTGTTTTATTTTAGATTGAAGCACATTTGGACACACTTATAAATGAGCAAGCCTCTTATGTTTTAACTAGGGTAGGCTTGAGTCACATCTATAACACTGTACAGCAACATAAACCCGAACAGGTAAGTGCTTAGATGTTCCTTACTAATTCATGTTCCTTCCTAATTCAAGAACATGCCAGTTTATAGTATGCTCTTCTAGAGCTGCACTCTGGATTCTTGGCTCTACCACATATTAGCTATGTTTTCCTGGGAAAGTGATTTATTTTTCTGTATCTGTTTCCTTACCTGTGGGTTGGGGGTAATAATAGTAGCTGTGTCATAGGGTTATTCTTAAGACATAATACATGCATAGCTCTTAGATGACTTCCTAAATATGGTAGAGTGCCCCACAGTATTAACAATCCTTTTTATTAAAAATGGTTTTTGTTAAAAGTAATGAAAATATACAAAAATTAGTATTATAATAAAATGTCTGAAGGATATTCATACTGGTACATTTTTTGGATTCCTATATCACTATTAGTTGTAATTGAATGCGTAGATTACAGTATAAATAGCAGTCATCTTCTTTTTAATTTAGCAAAGTGCCCATTACTTTGAGAAGGTAGTCACTTCTGGGGCCAGCATATGATCTTGTTAAATTACAGAACCCTAGTAGAAATAAAGGAGTGATGTGAACCCTAGAAAACCATGTAAGCCATCTTTCTTAAGAAAGCAAAGAACTCTTTCAAACGGCATTAACATGAAGACTATATTATGGCCCAGAAACTCTTAAATGAAGCTCTTAAAACACAACTTTTCAATTTTTTATTTGCTAAAGTGGTAAGCAAATTTCTACCAGTAGGAACCAATTTTGCTGCCTTTCTGTACTTTCTAAAAGTATCAAAGCCTCCATGTGTCACTGGCATCTTCCAGTGCTTCATTGCCTTCATTTTCTTGAGTATGAGTAAACTTGAAGTATCATGATATTTCTGTTATTAATAAACTTGAGCGCCTCTTTCTCCCTCCAACAAATCATAGTCCCTGATCTTACTGAGGCTGAAGAAATTACACTTGAGTTCTATGGAAATAAGCTAAATGATTTTCCAAATTTGGGCAGTTCTTTAATGGACTATATTGAATAAGTGAAATAAAATGTATATCTCCTTTTTTACATCTTGGATCTGCTTTTTTTTTTTTTTTAAAATAGGGCTCTTTAGCTAATATGCCCAACCTAGATTCTGTGACACTGAAGGCTGCAATGGTAAGTGTATGATAAAACATTTTAATTTAGATTTCTTTATGGATCAATATTCTTCATTTTTTGCTGTGTGATAATTTCATTCTGGGTGATACTTTTTATCTCTCGATATGCTGTATTAACATTGGGTCAAATAATAATGACTAAGCCTGTATTCCTTTAATTGAGTAGTTCTGGCCAAGTCTTAAATTCATGGTAGTGTTCCACTATGCTCTGATAGTCTCATCATTACTGTTTAGGATTACTGTTTACTCTATTTTTAGAGTTTTATTCCTAATTTAATTAAAAACAGGAATGACAGATATGAAGAAATTAGGCTGTATATCATCATAAACTTACTACAGGATCCTTGGTTTAAAGCTCTTGACTTTTTCTTGACGTGAAAATTGAAACTAGATTCCACTCTTAAAACAGTATGTTACTCTTTAGTTTGAGACTCACCGAATTTTGACTTTATTACCTTCCTTTTCAGGTGAAGATCTTGTATCTTCCTTTTTGCATGATCACTACTTTTTGTGTGTGTTTCTGTGTCTTAAGTGTATATACTTTTCTCATGTGCATAGCCGTTCATTGTATGATATTTAAGTCATATAACTCTATCCCTCATAGGAGTGATCCCTTTTGGAAGTTTTATGATAGTAATACTAGTAATAGTAATAATAATAACAAGGAACAAGAACAGCCATTAACATTTGCTTAGTATAGCAAGTGCTTTTCATGTGTTAATTCTTGAATCCTCATGACAACCCCATTCAATCCAGGAAGTTGGCCTACAGTGCTTGCGGATTTAACTACTGTACTAAACTACTGATCCTAAGTATTTAAAATACTCACATATACTCACTACCACAATGGCCTGACTTTCATAGATAGTCCTCTAGGAAGGTTTTTAAATTTTCCAACAATTTTTGATGCCAGAGCTTTCCAATATATTATCTTTCAGAACTCAATTTAACTGAAAATAAAAGGATAGGCCCATAAGATACCTAACAAATGCAAAGAAGAAGGTAGAGCTATCTATATAATTATTAGATATCTAAAGTAGAATTTAAAAAGACTAAATGCAACAAAGCAGAAACATTATGTCATAATAAAAGGCACTATATAGAAGCAACAGTTATAACTTCTATATATAAAACAAAAATATAATAGCAAAAATTAGAAATGCAAAGAAAATTCAACGTTAAAAAGTTTAAATAAAAATAGGTGAAAATGAATTTTAGCTTCATTAAAAGATATGTTTTTTAGGAAGTTATATATACACTCACCATACTATCCAGTAAAATTCCACTTCAAGGTATTTACCCCCAAAAAATGAAGATCTATGCTCACATTTACATCTGTAACATTAGTTAGTACCAAATGTGTGTTCCCTTCCTCTGTTTCTCTTCTCTTGACACATATCTAGTCTGTAATACAACTCATAAAATATTTTAAATGCCATTAAAAATTCTTCATGTTCCTGGTGTTAATTTTCAAAACAATTAAGATGAATATGAATATATGATTTCTCTAAAGAAACAAATCTTGCTTGAGTTTTGTATTTAATACATGATTATATACAACCATTTGTTGTCTCCATTTAGGGGTTTCTAAGGCACTTCAATTCAGCATGTCCAAAACTAACTCTGCCCATTCCACCCCAAAACGAAGTCCTTTTCCAGGCATTATTAACTCGGAAAATTGTAAGACCTTCTATCCATTTATCATTTAAATAGTTATTAACCAAGTTTCTGCTATTTTCTAGTCATCATACTAAGAAATGGAATGAAAACAGATATGATCTAGTAAGGGATGCAGCTACTACACAAATGAAGAGTACAGTTTTGTGTTACAATAATATAGTGAATTAATTTATACAGATCCAAAATCTGGGAGTCAATCCCTTCATTCTATCAGTAACCAAGTCCTGATGGTCCTCAAATATCTTTACTTCTTTCATCTTGATTGCCCCATAGTCTAAAAATGCTGCAGTAGGTGCCTAAGGTACCTAATTGGTGTCTTTGCATCTATTATTGCAATCTTCCATTCTATTCTTCCTATGGCCAGAGTTAGCTTCTTAAAACTTAAATCAGATCTCTCCCTTACTTAACTTAAATGGTTTACTAATGCTTTTAAAATTATTAAAATCCTTAAATAAGCATACCAGTCTTACATGATCTCTACTTACCTAGCTGTTTTCCTTCCCACCTCAAGCCTTCATGCTGTCTCCTCTCCCTGAACCTCCCCACCCATCCATCCACTTACTTAATGTATATTAATCTTTAAGATTTCACTTCAAATGTCCTTTCCTGAGAGATGCTTTTGCCAAATCCACAGACTAGGTCCTTGATTTATTCTTTATAGTACCTTGTTTTGTTCCTTAATAGCATTTAACAAAGTTTGTAATTTTATATTTATTTATATTATTGCCTGTTTAACACCTCTCTTGCTAGGTCATAAGCTCTATGAAGCTAGGGAGTATCCTTTTGTTTTGCTCATTTTTATACTACTATTACTTAATATAGTATCTTTTCAATGGTAGGTATTAGTTGAACTAATGAATGGATTAATGAACAAATGAATAAATATAGTAAAATCAAGAAACAGGTAGACCTGAAACCTGATGACTTTACTTTTTGTTAATATTATTACTTAAAAGCTTTATGAGGAAGACTAAAATGAGTGGTTTGGATTCAGGATTTTAAAAGTAAATATTGCTAATATTGACTATATTACAGATGTGACAGTTTTAGGGAGTTTTAGGTAGAATGTTTACGAAATACTACACAGTTTGAACACAACAATCTAGTTATTTGGAGTATGGAATTTTTCTCAAGTACTTAATTCTTAAAAGATATGTTTGGCTGGGTGCGGTGGCTCACGCCTGTAATCCCAGCACTTTGGGAGGCCGAGGCGGGCGGATCATGAGGTCAGGAGTTCGAGACCATCCTGGCTAACACAGTGAAACCCCATCTCTACTAAAAATACAAAAAAATTAGCTGGGCGCGGTGGCGGGTGCCCTGTAGTCCCAGCTACTCAGGAGGCTGAGGCAGGAGAATGGCGTGAACCCGGGAGGCGGAGCTTGCAGTGAGCCGAGATTGTGCCACTGCACTCCAACCTGGGCAACAAGGTGAGACTCTGCCTCAAAAAAAAAGATATGTTTATATTTGAGATGTTTGTTAGCACATGTATGTACTTATATTTTGTATTTCTCTATTTCATTTAGGTTCAGTTTGATCGTTATCTGTCAGCCCCAGACAACCTATTAATACCACAGCTGAACTTTCTTCTAAGTGCCACAGTGAAGTAAGTATTTTTGGTCCCAAGTAGTTGGTAAACATTCACATATTTTTAAATATCAAATACGTTTTTTGGAAAAAAAATTATTTTCAAGAATAGGCGATTTACCATTGAAAATCTGTAGTTCTCAACCTTTCTTCTGCCTCAGCACACCAAAGGATGTGATCTGAACATGTCTGTACTTATTCCATGTCTATATGTCACTCCAAAATCTCTAATTAGTAAATGATTTTTATAATTACTTTGAATATAATTGAAGCTATGTAGCTGTAATACCAAATACCTTTATGTTAACAAACATGTTAGAATAATGTTGAATATGTTATGGAAAATCAATAATATATTCATTATGCAATGCAGATGAACTGATTTATAGACTATTTTGAATCTAAGGTAGTTTTCTGTAGATATAAAATTACTCAGTATCATTTATCAGGAATGTATTCAGGACACAGAATCATACATGAAAATATTAGAATATAACAATTAGAAGAAACAGATTATATAATCTTCCTTGATTTTAAGAAAAATATTGGCAAAATTGTGTAGGTAAGAAATTAGGCAACATTATCTACACTTTTTTTCCCTGTCTATTCAAATGCAGCGCAGTAAGTGTTTTCTACGTAACAGGCACTAGGAGTTAAGGTTTAAAAGACATTTGCACTGTTTTCATGGAGCTTATAACCTAATAGGTCAGTTAAACATGTGAACAAATATTTACATTAAAATGTACAGTAAGGAAAGAACTATTGAAGAAAACATTTCAGACATCTAAAAGAATGTAATGTTGTAGAGGTAATATACTTATTTTCTGTTCCTGAGCATAGAACTACAGCAACAAATAGAGCAAGGAAGCAGCTTTTTAACTCACCATGCAGAATTTGGTATCAATTAAAATTGGCTGGAAATCAATGGACCATTTTTTTTTTCTCAGACACAGACTTAGGAAAGTTCCATTTTAGGTGAGTGACTAGAGTAAATGAGTTTAGTGTTTTCTTGTGACCTTTATATTGTATTATCCTAAAAGATATTATACTGTTTACATAACCAGAATTCTGAAGACTTAAGAGACTACCAAAGAAACTGTTATGCTGTGACTCAGGTTGTTTGTATGTGCTTCGTTTTTTTTCTCTTTTTTTTGAGATGGAGTCTTGTTCTGTTGCCCAGGCTAGAGTGCAGTGATCTTGACTCAGTGCCATCTCTGCCTCCCAGGTTCAAGCAATTCTCCTGCCTCAGCCTCCCAAGTAACTGGGATTACAGGCGCCCACCACCACACCCAGCTAATTTTTGTATTTTTAGTAGAGATGGAGGTCACCATATTGGCCAGGCTGGTCTCGAACTCCTGACCTCGTGATCCACCCACCTCGGCCTCCCAAAGTTCTTGGATTACAGGCGTGAGCCACTGCGCCCGGCCAATGTGCTTCTTAAATTATTAAATTTTTAACTGAATACCTGTAATTCTTTTTAACTTAACCATGTCTCAGTACATAATATTTGAATGTTGTTAGCAGTGACACTACATGTGAAGTATATTGTTTTTCTTTTCATAATATAATGATTGAAAAGAGATTTTAATGTACTTAAAAGATGACATGTAACCCAGATGCTGTGAAGCAGGGGTCCCCAACCCCCGGGCCAGGGACCCCGCCTGTTAGGAGCACAAACCCTACTGCGAACTGTGCCTGGAGGATCTAGGTTGTGTGCTCTTTATGAGATGGAACAGTTTCATCCCAAACCATCCCCCAGCTTCTCGTCCACGGAAAAATTGTCTTCCACAAAACCGGTCCCTGCTGCCAAAAACACTGGGAACTGCTGCTATAAAGGAAACAGATGGACAGATTTGGCTCTGTAACATTTTAAGGCTTTTACAGAAAAAGATAATATAAGCTAAGTTAAAATATAAACAATAATATGGAAAAATATTTGCAAAATATGTAACAGATAAATTATCCTTACTATATTATCCTTAATATGTAGTAAGGTCCTATAAATTAATACAGATTGTAGAAAAACAGGCCCGAATATTTGGACAACTCACAGAAGTAATGGAAATGGCAAGTAAATATCTGAGGAAATGGTAATTACCAAAAAATGCAAACTGAAGCAATGAGAACTTTAATCTATCAGACTGCTGACAATAAAACATTTATGACATACTAATGGAACAGGTCTGAGAAAATGGGCATTTTCACACTTTTTTAATGACAGTATAAATTAGTACAATCTTTTCAAAGGGCAGTTTGGCAACATTCCACAAAATTTTGAAATTATACATTCTTAGGCTCTTCTAAAATTTTATTTTTCTTTCTTAGTCTTGGTAACAGTTTAAAAAAAACTGTTGAACCAGCGATGGGATTGAGTGTTGTATACGGATCTATTTGAGTTCTTTGCCTCAGAAACTTGTCAAATTTCCTAAGCTTAAATCATTTTTGAAATTAAATGTTTGTCTTCCATTATTGAGAATATTTTAGTTTCTCATTTACTTTTATTGTCCTATTGTCTAACAGTTTCAATGTAAACTTTGTTATTTTGTTATCAGACAAATGAAAAAGTTTTGGTACTTTTTTTTAAATGTGAATTTTTAATTCAGTTTTTAAAATGCTTTTATGATATGTGCCTAACATCCTATTATGAATTCTTGCTATTTATAATGACATTTAAAATTGAGATATGCATATTATTTATATAAGTATTAATACTACAAACAAGAATTTGAAATTTCTTAGTACCTATTTACCTTTGTTTTCATTCAGAAATATTTTTAAATGTTATTTGCAAAGTATTCAAAAATTAAATGTGATCTGCAACATAATTTTCAATATTTGTTTAGATGAACAGAAATTATAGTATAAATTTAGCTACTTATTTTCAAAATCAGGATTGCTTTGAAAATATAGGGCATTTTACACATTTAAGATTTAACATCAGGCTGAGCGCAGTGGTTCTCTGAACACCTGTAATCCCAGCACTTTGGGAGGTCGAGGCAGGCAGATCACAAGGTCAGGAATTCAAGACCAGCCTGGCCAATATGGTGAAACCCTGTCTCTACTAAAAATACAAAAATTAGCTCGGTGTGGTGGTGTGTGCCTGTAGTCCCAGCTACTTGGGAGGCTGAGGCAGGAGAATCGCTTGAATGCAATAATGATTGAAGAGAGGTTTTAATATACTTTGAAAGATGACATATAGCCCAGATGCTGTGAAGCAGGGGTCCCCAACCCCGGGCCAGGGAACCTGGCAGATACTCGGGAGGCGGAGGTTGCAGTGAGCTGGGATTGCGCCACTGCACTCCAGCCTGGGTGGCAGAGCAAGACTCCATCTCAGAAAAAAAAAGATTAAACATTAAAGAAGATTTTTATTTTTTATTTTTTTTGAGACAGAGTCTGGCACTGTCACCCAGGTCGGAGTGCAGTGGCACAATCTCGACTCACTGCAGCCTCCATCTCCCGGGTTCAAGTGATTCTCCTGCCTTAGCCTCCCAAGTAGCTGGGACTACAGGTGCATGCCACCACACCTGGCATATTTTTGTATTTTTAGTGGAGATGGGTCCTCTCCATGTTGGCCAGGCTGGTCTCAAACTCCTGACCTCAAATTATCTGCCCCCCTTGACCTCCTAAAGTGCTGGAGTTACAGGCTTGATACCACTCCCGGCCTAAAGCAGATTTTTAAATTGCACGTATACTATCTGTTTTTGTTTTTTTCATATTCTCTTCTCCTGAACTTTGTTTATCTTCATAGTTGCAATATGTTTGGGACACCTGTAACTCATGTCTCCCTTTTTCTTGTCTTCGTTTGATTGACTTTCAAAGAGATTTTGATTGAGCACCTCAGCCTTTGAATAAGCTATTGAATACATTTAAATAGCTAGGAAACAAGGTGGTATAGGAAATAAGAAAAAGAATAGAGAAAGAAAATGGTTTTAAAGAAGTCTTCCCTTTGGAGTGAATTTGAAGCTTGTTGTTCTATTTTCAATACAAAATCTCCAAATATTCACCTTATAGCAGTACAAAAATAGAGTTGGGACTATAGAAACCACAACTGTGCATATATAAAATGTTCTCAACAAATCTTTGCTATTGAGTCACAGTTATTTCCATAATAACTTAAGAAATAAAGAGAATGCAGATGCTTCCTAAAGTGAGCATATGGGAAAGTGGATAAGATTTGATAACTCTTTTATTCAAGGTTTTTCCTGCATTATAGAAATAATATGTTAGAAATAAAGCATGTACCTATAATGGAGCAATGTTTTTTAGATAAATTGAATTTTTTTTTCTTTTAACTACCTTCTTTTATTCACCTGGACTATCAGGAATATCCATATAGAAAAAAATAAAGCAAGTTTGGGGTAAAATTAACAACAACAACAAAAAAACTACCAGGAAAAGAACTACTGGACAGCTGTGAACTGAATGCTTTAGAGACCTCAGAAAGTCCAAACCTTAAAAGCAGGGTTAATCTCCAAAGACTGGGGAACCTGGAATTCTTATGTCAAGGGAAGGAAAAGAAAGAGTATCTTAGCTGCAGGAGAGAAAAAGAGCAATTTGCTGTTCCTCTACCTTTTTGTTCCATTCAGGCCTTCAGCTGATTGGATGGAGCCCGCCCCACTGATGGGGAATCTTCTTCACTCAGTCTCCGAACTGACATGCCCATCTCTTGGGGAAACACCCTCACAGACACACCCGGAAATTATGCTTTGTCAACTAACTAGGTATCCCTCATCCAGTCAAGTGAACCCTTAAAATTCACCATCAGAGCAACTTTATATTCACACTAATTCAGCTTAAAATCAAGCCTCTAAATGATCAACTTGATCTGTAATTAAATTAACTGCCTTCCGGAACAAAACATGACATACTTAAAGATGACAGTTACAGACAATCAACATCTATAATGCTAAGCATGCAGTCTATAATGCTAACATCTATAATGCTAAGCATGCGATAAAATACTATTGCAGTGAGAAAGCAGGAAAATATGAGCCAAACCTGTAAAAAAAAAAATCAGTCAATAGAAACATACTTTCAAATGATAAAGTTTACAGAATTAGCAGATAAGGTGTTTTTAAAAAGCTGTTAAAAATATGTTCAAGAATTTAAAGGAAAACATGACCCTGAGAGAACAAATAGGGGATTTTACAAAATTAGAATTTTAGAACTCAGAGATGCAGTATATAAAATGAAAAATTCACTGGATTGGCTTATAGGCCAGTTGAACACTCCAGAGAGAAAGATCAGTTAACTTGAAGAGAGGACAATAGAAACTGAAGCACAGATAGAAAAAAATTAAAAGGCTGGAAAACAGATGGAGTCTTAGAGAATTGTGAGATAATACTAAGCAGTCTAATGTGTATAATTAGATATCATAGTGTAATTGAAGCAGAAAAATTTGAATAAAAGGGGAATTTTTTCTAAATGTTATGCAAATAGGAACCCTCAGGCCCAAGAAATTAAATACCAAATCATACCATAATCAAATTATTGAAAACCAGTGATAAAGAGATAAATTTTTAAAGACATGTGCAGGGAACAGTGGCATTACTACTGTCTTCTCGTTAGAAACAGCACAGACCAGAACACAGTAGAATATCATCACCTTTAAAAAGCTTAAGTATAAAAACAATGTCAACTTTAAATGATCGATCAAAAAAAAACTGAAAGTGAAAGAAATGTTTTGAAATAAATGAAAATAGAGAAGATTTATCCCCAGCTTAATGCACTGTAAGAAATGGGTACAAAAAGGAAGAATTCTTTTTTTTTTTTCTTTTTTTTTGAGACGGAATCTTGCTGTGTCACCCAGGCTGGAGTAGAGTGGTGCAATCTTGACTAACTGCAACCTCTGCGTCCTGGGTTCAAGCAACTCTCCTGCCTCATCCTCCTGAGTAGGTAGAAATATGGGCACCTGCTAACGCACCTGGCTAATTTTTGTATTTTTAGTAGAGACGGGGTTTCGCCATGTTGGCCAAGCTGATCTCAAATTCCTGACCTCGTGATCCACCCACCTCGACCTCCCAAAGTGCTGGGATTACAGGTGTAAGCCACTGTGCCTGGCCAAAAAGGAAGAATTCTTTAAGATCATTTTCTTTTTCTATTCTTTTCACTATTATTTTGAGAATTTTTACATCACTGTTCATCAGGGATATTGGCCTGTATTTTTGTTTTACTTTTTTTTTTTTTTCTTAATCTGTCTTTGGTTTTGATATCAGGGTAATACTGGTGGCCTCATAGAATGAACATGGAAGTATTCCCTTCTCCTCTATTTCTTGGAATAGTTTGAGTAGAATTGGCGCTAGTTCTTCCTTAAGTGTTTGGTAAAATTCAGAAGTGAAGCCATCAGTTCCTGGCTTTTTTTAGCTGGGAGATTTTTATTATGGCGTTGATCTCATTACTTGTTATTGGTCTCTTCAGGTTTTGAATTTCTTCATGGTTCAGTCTTGGCAGGTTGCGTGTGTCTAGGAATTTATTCATTTCTTCTAAGTTTATATTTGCTCATAGTAGCCTCTAATGCGTCTTTGAATTTCTGGGGTACTAGCTATAATGTCTTCTTTTTCATTTCTGATTTTATTTATTTGGATCTTCTGGTTCTTTTCTTAGTCTGGCTAAAGGTTTGTCAATTTTGTCTATCTTTTCAAAAAAATCACCTTTTGTTTCATCACTCTTTTGTACTTTTCTTTGTTTCAATTTCATTTATTTATGCTCTGATCTTTATTTATTTACTTCCACTAATTTTGGGTTTGGTTTCCTCTTGCTTTTCTAGTTCTTTAAAATGTATCATTAGGTTGTTTATTTGAAGCTTTTCTACTTTTTTATGTAGGCACTTACAGCTATAAACTTTCCTTTTACTACTGCTTTTACTGTATCCTATCGGTTTTGGTATGTTGTTTCCGTTTTCAGTTGTTTCAATAAATTTTTAAATTTCCTTCTTAATTTCTTCATTGGCCCACTAGTTATTCAGGAACATACTGTTAAAACAATGTGTTTGTATAGTTTCCAAAATTCTTCTTGTTAGGATTTTTAGTTTTATTCCATTGTGATCAAAGAAGATACTTGATATAATTTCATTTTTAAAAAATTTTATGGACTTTTTTGTGTCCTAACATATGGTCTGTGCTTGAGAATGATCTATGTGCTGAAGAGAAAATGTTTATTCTGCAGCCATTGAATGAAATACTCTACAAATATTGATTAGGTGTATTTGCATTTGGTCCGTAGTGTAGATTAAGTCCAATATTTCTTTTTTAATTTTCTCTCTGGGAAATCCGTCCAGTGATGAAAGTTGAGGGTTGAAGCCTCCAGCTATTATTGTTTTGGGGCCTGTCTCTCTCATTGTCTGTAATAATGCTTTGTATATCTGGGTGCTACAATGTTGGGTGCATGTATATTTACAATTGTTATACCCTCTTGCTGAATTTACTCCTTTATCATTATATACTGAACTTGTTTGTCTCTTTTTACGTTTGCCTTCAAATCTTATTTTTTCTGATATAAATAAGTATAGCTACTCCTATTTTGTTGTTCGTTTCCACTGGCATGGAGTATCTTTTTCTATCTTTCTTTTTTTCAGTCTGTGTCTGCTTTTATAGATGAAGTATTTTTTTTGTAGGCAGCAGATCTTTGGGTCTTGTTTTTTTAATCCATTCAACCACTCTGTGACTTTCGATTGGAGACCATAGTCCATTTACATTGTGTTATTACTGAAAAGGACTTACTCTGCCATTTTAAAATTTGCTGTCTTGTTCTTCTGTGGTTTTCATTTCCTTCTTTCCTTCCTTCCTGTCTCTTTTTTAGTGAAGTTGATTTTCTCTGGTGGTATATTTTAATTTCTTGCTTTTTATGTTTTGTATATCTGTTGTATGTTTTTTGACTTGAGGTTACCATGAAGCTTCCAAATAATATCTTAATACTCCATTATTTTAAACTGACAACAACTTAACATGAATTATGTAAATAAACAAGCAAAGAGAAAACTAATAAAAAACTCCTTACCCTTCAACTTCATTGCCCTGCTTTCTAATATTTGTTGTTTCTGCTTATATCTTATTATACTGTCTATCACTTGAAATGTTATTGTAGTTATTTTTGATAGGTTCATCTTTTTACTCTTTCTACTCAAGATATGAGTAGTTTACACACCACAGTTACAGTTTACAATATTTTTCTGTGTTTTTCTATGTACCTAGTAATACCAGTGTGTTTAGTTCCTTCAGATGATTTCTTATTGCTCATTAATATCCTTTTCTTTCACATTGAAGAACTCTCTTTAGCATTTCTTGTAGGACAGATGTGGTGTTGATGAAGTACTTTTTTGTTGTTTTTTTGTTTTTTTGGTCTGGGAAAGCCTTTATTTGTCCTTCATGTTTATAAGATCTTTTCACTGGATATGGTATTCTAGGATAAAAGTTTTTTTTTTTCCTTCAGCACTTTATGTCATGCCACTCTCTCCTGGCCTGTAAGGTTTCCACTGAAAAGTCTGCTGCCAGAAGTATTAGAGCTCCTTTTTAGGTTGTTTCTTTTCTCTTGCTGCTTTTACATTCCTTTCTTTTTCTTTGGCCTTTGGGAGTTTGATTATTAAAGGTCTTGAGATAGCCTTATTTGAATTACATCTGCTTGGTGGTCTGTGACCTTCTTGTACTTGAATATTGATATCTTTCTCTAGGTTTGGGAAGTTCTCTGTTATCCCTTCGAATAAACTTTCTACTCTAATCTCTCTCTGCCTCCTCTTTTAAGGCCAGCAACTCTTGGATTTGCTTCCTTGAGGCTATTTTCTAGATCTTGTATGTGTGCTTCATTTGTTTTATTCCTTTTTCTTTTGTCTTCTCTTACTGTGTATTTTCAAATATCCTGTCTTTAATCTCAGTAGTTCTTTCTTCTGTTTGATTAATTCTGCAACTAACAGACTCTGATGCATTCTTTAGCATGGCACATTCTTTAGCATGGCTCCCTCTGTGGATGCTGGCTGAGTTCTGCCTGGTGTTGCTTTCTGCTGTGACAGGGCAGCACTAAATTCCATTGCTAAGTCCCACAATCACTCTTTTTTTTCCCTTCCACAAGTGCGTAAATTATCTCTCCACGCCATGCTGCCAGTGCCAGGGATTAGGGGAAGGACAGTGTAGCAATTCAAAACTATCTTTCTTATCCTGTTTAGTGCCTCTTTCCTTAATATGATGTTAAAGCCAAGTACTATGATTGCTTACCTGATTTTTGGTTCTTAGGAAGGTGATGTTTTGTGTGGATTGTTGTTCAATTTGGTGTTCCTGCTTGGGGGACAATCACTGGAGGCTTCTATTTGCTCATCTTGCTCCTAATGGTAGAATTTTTAACACATAGTAATAAAACATATGACAACAGAAGTGCAAAAGATGCAGTGGGAGGGCAGTGGAAGTTTGGTGTTGTAATATTGTAAGGATATTAAGTTATCCATGCAATATATAATATTGATTGGAGGTAGATTGTAAACCTTCCCACAACCATTAAAACAAACAAAGTTATTTAACATACCAATAGATAAGATCAAATAGAATTTTAAAAAAGTAATTTTTTCAAAAGAAGGTGCAAAAGGAGGGTAAAAGAACAAATGAGACAAGTATGAAACAAGTAGCAGGAAGATAGACTTAATTACAGCCTAATAAGTAACTGTAATAAATGTAAAAGTACTACGCAGTCGAACTAAAAGGCAAAATTGTTAGATTGGATGAAAAAGCATGATACAACTATCTGCTCTCTATAAAAAAATTCATTTTAAATATAAAGGCAGAGATAGTTTAAAAAGATGGCAAAAGATATACCATGCAAGCACTAATCATAAAGCTGGAATAGCTATATTACTCTCAGAAAAATTAGACTACAGACAGATAATAATACCAGAGATAAAGTGTGACATTTTATAATATAATAGGATTAATACATGAAGAAAATATAATAGTATATATGTGCATTTAATAGCAGAGCTGCAAATAACATGAAATATAAGCTCACAGAATTGATGAGGAGTAGCTATATCAAGAAATATTGTTAGATATTTCAACATAACTCCTCTCAGTAATTGATACAAAAAAATAGGACATTAACATGATGCTTCATAGTTGAACAGTACTACCAATCTTTACCTAATAGAAATATTTAAAATACTGGCTGGGCGCAGTGGCTCATGTCTGTAATCCCAGCACTTTGGGAGGCCGAGGTGGGTGGATCACGAGGTCAGGAATTCCAGACCATCCTGGCTAACATGGTGAAACCCCGTCTCTACTAAAAATACAAAAAATTAGCAGGGCATGGCGACGTGTGCCTGTAGTCCCAGCTACTTGGGAGGCTGAGGCAGGAGAATGGCGTGAACCCGGGAGGCGGAGCAGAGCTTGCAGTGAGCCAAGATTGTGCCACAGCACTCCAGCCTGGGCGACAGAGCGAGACTCCGTCTCAAAAAAAAAAAAAAAAAAATTTAAAATATTACACACAAACTATAGGAAATATACATTGTTTTCAGGTACGGATGAAGCATTCATGAAATTAATGTAAGAATGAGCAAAAAAGGAAATCAGAAATCCTAAGCAGATGAACTTAAGAACTCAAACTAGATATTTCTAGTTCTAGAAAGTTCATAGCAAGAACTAGAAAAGTCATAGCAAGTTTTTCTTTATACATTGCAAGCTAAATCAGTTTTTACAATGAATGTGGATAACTTAAGTTACCCTATTTTAACATACAAGAGTGTCAGTTTAGATTTAAAAAAAAAAAAAAAAAACACCCAGTTTACCTATATGCCCTTTACAAGAGACCATTTACAACAAAGTGGCATACAAAGAAAGAAGGAGTTGCAATATTAACAGGTGAAATTGAATTCAGGGTGTAAGTCACTAAAAAGTCAAAGGGCAATGTTTTATAGTGATAAAAGTCATGCTTAAGTAGGTCTTAGATAAAAAGCCTGCAAGATAGAAAAAATCATTTAAAAAAATCAAACATGCCATTGCATCAAGAGAGGAAACACCATAGCCAAAGGATACGAAGAAAAATCTGACTCGAATTGACTACATAAAGCAGTTAGAGAAGAGTACCACCACACTATGCTGGAATATTGAAAATCTACAGCAAACATAATAGTTAATGATGGAACATTAGAAACCTTTTCATTAAAGTTCAAAGCAAGATATGCATACGTACTGTCATATCTATTTACCTGGGAGCTTCTAGCCATTGTAATGAACTGAGTCATAAATATTGAAAAGAATTAATAAAACGTATTAATTTCAAATGTCTGTACCAAAAACAAAAAAGGCAAACAATTAATAAACTAATAGAACTAAAGTAGAGTTATTACTTGGCCAGATTCAAAATTGACATACAAAAATTAGTACCTTTTCTGTATACCAGCAATGTCTAATTATAACAATGAAAAGTAAAAGACTTTATTATAAAAGTCACAGGATTGTTTCCTAGGAATAAATTTGATAATATATATAGAAAATTACATAATGAAACTTATAAAAATTTATTGAAAATTCTAAAAGGTCTGACTAAATAGGCATACTCTGTTCATATACTGGAAAATTCATTAGTGTAACAGGTTAATCTGTAAATAACTCCAACAAACTTCTCATGGAATTATTTCATTAAATATTTATCTAAGAAAAAGTGTATGAGAGAGGACCCATACTTTTGAACATCTCCACAATTAGCTCTCCAGCCCAAGGTGGCATCATCTGTGCCTGGTTTATCACATTAACCTCTGAACTCTTCCATTTTTACACTTGCCCTCTCCACCACCATCCACCCAAGCCCTATAGCCTAAACTGAACACTCAGAGTGATCCTTTAATAATAGATTGCTTAGTTCAATTCTTTCGATGAATTTAAAAGAGGATGTTGTTTAGAAAGATTAGGTAATTGAATCAAGGTCAAAAAATTAGTAAGGAGTAGAGCCATGATTTGAATCCAGTATTTTTGATTCTAGACCCTATTCTCTTCAACACTAGACTATACTACATTTTATTAGCTCTTTCTGTGTTGAGGTTATTTTATTATTTTTGAAAGATTCTCATAGATGTCTGGCATATGTGATGATAGATGACACATGAAATACGTAGCTTGGCCTCATGAAAAATATACTTAAGCTGACCTGGGATGAAAAATTGTCTTGACCCATTGTGACATTTCTTATGTTTATATGGTGATAAAGAAAAATCAGAATTTTAACTAATCTGTTATTCATAAGGATATTGTCATCTTTTCTACTTGGGCTTTTAGGCTTAACGCCTTTTTTTCTCCTGTGGCACATTTGATTGCACTCTTAACTGTGGTGCTAAAATAAAACTTAACTTTAGTGATCACAGAACCTGATGTTGAAATAATCTATTTTTGGAAATGCTGGGTTTATGGTAATGAGAAAGTTGTATAATGTTGTTATGGCAACCAAAATCCTAAAGTACAGATTAATGAGAAGCTCACTGATTTTTGGAAGTAAGCAGTTCATTTCTTATCTCAGTTCAGTTTTAAATAATTATTTAAAATACAGTAAATTTCTTTGCACATATTTTAAAATGAGAATAATATCTCCATTTAGTTATAGATCAGTCTTTATCATGACTTTAAAATTTATAATACCAGATTTTTATGACACTGTGACATTTGTAACTGGACAAATTGAATTTCCCAATGTATAGTATTCTGATATATTAGTAGCTGAAAAAACGTTGCCTTCTTTAAAATTATATAACAAGCTGATCTCTCAATATGTTTTTTTCCTAACAGTAAATTAACTACCTGATTATTATATTTGCTATATGATATGCTGGTATAGCAGCTACTTTCTAAGTGTAAGAGATGTTAAGAAAGACCTTTCAAAACTTGGAATTAGGCAAATAAGTTCTGAGAGAACAGCATGTCATTGCAGGGTCATAATGAAGCATTGTTTTTAACAGGCTCATCAATAATTATTTATTTAGGGAATGGGCCTTTGTTTGATTCTCTGTTTACTATTGATTAAAGGTTCCAAACTCTGTGGACATGTTAATTTATAGATTCTGTGTGGTAGAAGAAATAGCCCCAAACCTATGGTTTTTCTTGCTCTGTAGCACATTTGTACCTAACCTGTTTTGTTCTAACTGTCCTTTTCAAATACCTGTAAATGACCAGTTTCTCAAAATGTGCTTTGAACCAGCTTTATCTTCTTAGTAGTTTCCTCATCAATGAGTTATTAAATTTTTGACCCATCATTAATTTGTATGAGAATCATCTTTTTAATTTTTTAAAAGTTATACTTGGACTGGGAAGATCATTAAACCGTCCAAAGGCCCATAGGACACCACTTAATAAATTAATACCTCTGAGGATTTCGTGGTAGCAAAGAGACAGGAAAGTTAATGGTCTACCTGTTTAGATGATCATAGCTTATATTCAAATAAAAAGTTACACCATTCCAAGATGGCCGAATAGAAACAGCTCCGGTCTGCAGCTCCCAACATGATCAACGCAGAAAACGGGTGATTTCTGCATTTCCAACCAATGTACCTGGTTCCTCTCATTGGGACTGGTTGGACAGTGGGTGCAGCCCATGGAGGGTGAGCAGACGCAGGGTGGGGCATTGCCTCACCCAGGAAGCACAAGGGGTCGGGGTATTTCCCTTTCCTAGCCAAGGGAAGGCTGACAGATGGCAGCTGGATAAATGGGACAGTGCCGCCCAAATACTGTGCTTTTCCAACGGTCTCAGCAAATGGCACACCAGGAGATTATATCCCTCACCTGGCTAGGCAGATCCCAAGCCCGTGGAGCCTTGCTTATAGCGCAGTAGTCTGAGATGGACCTGCCAGGCAGCAGCCTGGCAGGGGGAGGGGCGTCTGCCATTGCTGAGCCTTGAGTAGGTAAACAAAGTGGCCTGGGTAGCTCTAACTGGGCAGAGCCCACCAGAGCTCAGCAAGGCAGGCTGCCTCTGTACTATCCACCTCTGCAGGCAGGGCATAGCTGAATAAAAGGCAGCAGAAACTTCTGCAGACTTAAACGTCCCTGTCTGACAGCTCTGAAGAGAGCAGTGGTTCTCCCAGCACTGTGTTGAGCTCGGCGAACAGACAGACTGCCTCCTCAAGTGGGTCCCTGACTCCCGTGTAGCCTAATTGGGAGACACCCCAGTAGGGGCTGACTGACACCTCATACAGGTGGGTGCCCCTCTGGGATGAAGCTTCCAGAGGGAGGATCAGGCAGCAATATTTGCTGTTATGCAGCCTCCGCTTGTCTGGAGTGGATCTCCAGCAAACTCCGACAAACCTGCAGCTGAGGGACCTGACTGTCAGAAGGAAAACTAACAAACAGAAAGGAATAGCATCAAATCAACAAAAAGGACATCCACACCAAAACCCCATCTGTAGGTCACCAACATCAAAGACCAAAGGTAGATAAAACCACAAAGATGGGGAGAAACCAGAGCAGAAAAGCTGAAAATTCTAAAAACGAGAGAGCCTCTTCTCCTCTAAAGGATCGCAGCTCCTCACTAGCAACGGAACAAAGCTGGATGGAGAATGACTTTGACGAGCTGACAGAAGTGGGCTACAGAAGGTCGGTGATAACAAACTCCTCTGAGCTAAAGGAGGATGTCTGACCCATCGCAAGGAAGCTAAAAACCTTGAAGAATGATTAGATGAATGGCTAACTAGAATACACAGTGTAGAGAAGACCTTAAATGACCTGATGGAGCTGAAAAACATGGCATGAGAACTATGTGATGCATGCACACACTTCAATAGCTAATTTGATCGACTGGAAGAAAGAGTATCAGTGATTGAAGATCAAATTAATGAAATAAAGCAAGAAGAGGAGTTTAGAGAAAAAAGAGTAAAAAGAAACAAACAAAGCCTCCAAGAAATACGGGATTATGTAAAAAGACTAAATCTGTTTGATTGTTCTACCTGAAAGTGATGGGGAGAATGGAACCAAGTTGGAAAACACTCTTCAGGATATTATCCAGGAGAACTTCCCCAACCTAGCAAGGCAGGCCAACATTCAAATTCAGGAAATACAGAGAGCACCACAAAGATACTCCTCGAGAAGAGCAACTTCAAGACATAATTGCCAGATTCACCAAAGTTGAAATGAAGGAAAAAATGTTAAGGACAGCCAGAGAGAAAGGTCAGAGTACCCACAAAGGGAAGCCCATCAGACTAACAGCAGATCTCTCAGCAGAAACTCTACAAGCCAGAAGAGAGTGGGGGGCCAATATTCAACATTCTTAAAGAAACTTCAACCCAGAATTTCATATGCAGCCAAACTAAGCTTCATAAGTGAAGGAGAAATAAAATCCTTTACAGACAAGCAAATGCTGAGAGATTTTGCTACCACCAGGCCTGCCTTACAAGAGCTCCTGAAGGAAGCACTAAACATGGAAAGGAACAACTGGTACCAGCCACTGCAAAAACATGCCACATTGTCAAGACCATCGATGCTAGGAAGAAACTGCATCAACTAACAGGCAAAATAACCAGCTAACATCATAATGACAGGATCAGATTCACACATAACAATATTAACCTTAAATGTAAATGAGCTAAATGTCCCAATTAAAAGACATGGACTGGCAAATTGGATAAAGAGTCAAGACCCATCAGTGTGCTGTATTCAGGAGACCCATCTCACATGCAGAGACATACATAGGCTCAAAATAAAGGGATGGAGGAAGATCTACCAAGCAAATGGAAGGAAAAAAAGGCAGGGGTTGCAGTCCTAGTCTCTGATAAAACAGAGTTTAAACCAACAAAGATCAAACGAGACAAAGAAGGCCATTACATAATGATAAAGGGATCAATTCAACAAGAAGAGCTAATTATCCTAAATATGTATGCACACAATACAGCAGCACCCAGATTCATAAAGCAAGTCCTTAGAGACCTACAAAGAGACTTAGACACCCACACAATAATAATGGGAGATTTTAACACCCCACTGTCAATATTAGACAGATCAACGAGGCAGAAGGTTAACAAGGATATCCAGGACTTGAACTCAGCTCTGCACCAAGCAGACCTAATAGACATCTACAGAACTCTCCACCCCAAATCAACAGAATATACATTCTTCTCAGCACCACATCACACTTATTCCAAAACTGATCACATAGTTGGAAGTAAAGCACTCCTCAGCAAATATAAAAGAACAGAAATCACCACAAACTGTATCTCAGAACACAGTGCAATCAAATTAGAACTCAGGATTAAGAAACTCACTCAAAACTGCTCAACTACATGGAAACTGAACAACCCACTCCTGAATAACTACAGGGTAAATAATTAAATGAAGGCAGAAATAAAGATGTTCTTTGAAACCAATGAGAACAAAGACATAATGTGCCAGAATCTCTGGGACACATTTAAAGCAGTGTATAGAGGGAAATTTATAGCACTAAATGCCCACAAGAGAAAGCAGGAAAGATCTAAAATTGACA
>NW_012115311.1:2311006-2341481 GCF_000951035.1 Colobus angolensis palliatus | reverse complement strand
GACAAAAACCACATGATTATCTCAATAGATGCAGAAAGGGCCTTTGACAAAATTCCACAGCTAAAAACTGTCGATAAACTAGGTTTTGATGGAACATATCTCAAAATAATAAGAGCTATTTATGACAGACCCACAGCCAATATCATACTGAATGGGCAAAAACTGGAAGTATTCCCTTTGAAAACTGGCACAAGACAGGGATGCCCTCTCTCACCACTTCTATTCAACATAGTGTTGGAAGTTCTGGCCAGGGCAATCAGGCAAGAGAAAGAAATAAAGGGTATTCAGTTAGGAAAAGAGGAAGTCAAATTGTCCCTGTTTGCAGGTGATGTGATTGTATATTTAGAAAACCCTGTTGTCTCAGCCCAAAATCTCCTTAAGCTGACAAGCAACTTCAGCAAATTCTCAGGATACAAAATCAGTGTGCAAAATCACAAGCATTCCTATACACCAATAACAGACAAACAGAGCCAAATCATGAGCAAACTCCCATTCACAATTGCTACAAAGAGAATGAAATAACCTAGGAATCCAACTTACAAGGGATGTGAAGGACCTCTTCAAGGAGAACTACAAACCACTGCTCAACGAAATAAAAGAGGACATAAATGGAAGAACATTTCATGTTCATGGATAGGAAGAATCAATATCATGAAAATGGCCATACTGCCCATGGTAATTTATAGATTCAATGCCATCCCCATCAAGGTACCAATGACTTTCTTCACAGAATTGGAAAAAACTACTTTAAAGTTTATATGGAACCAAAAAAGAGCCCGCATTGCCAAGACAATCCTAAGCCAAAAGAATGAAGCTAGAAGCATCACACTACCTGACTTCAAACTAGACTACAAGGCTACAGTAACCAAAACAGTACGGTACTGGTGTCAAAACAGGTATCTAAACCAATGGAACAGAACAGAGGCCTCAGAAATAACACCACACATCTACAACCATCTGATCTTTGACAGACCTGAAAAAAAACAAGAACTGGAGTAAGGATTCCCTGTTTAATAAATGGTACTGGGAAAACTGGCTAGCCAAATGTAGAAAGCTGAAACTGGGTCCCTTCCTTATACCTTATACAAAAATTAATTCAAGATAGATTAAAGACTTAAATGTTAGACTAAAACCCCTAGAAGAAAACCTAGGCAGTATCATTCAGGACATAGGCGTGAACAAGGACTTCATGATGAAAGCAATGGCAACAAAAGCCAAAATAGGAAAATGGGATCTAATTAAACTAAAGAGCTGCTGCACAGCAAAAGAAACTACCGTCAGAGTGAACAGGCAACCTACAGAATGGTAAAAAAATTTTTGCAATCTACCCATCTGACAAAGGGCTAATATCCAGAATCTACAAAGAGCTTAAACAAATTTACAAGAAATAAACAACCCCATGAAAAAGTGGGCAAAGGATATGAACAGAGACTTCTCAAAAGAAGACATTTATGCAGTCAACAGACACATGAAAAATGTTTGTCATCACTGGTCATCAGAGAAATGCAAATCAAAACCACAATGAGATACCATCTCACACCAGTCAGAATGGCAATCATTAAAAAGTCAGGAAGAAACAGATACTGGAGAGAATGTGGAGTAATAGGAATGCTTTTACGCTGTTGGTGGGAGTGTAAATTAGTTCAACCATTGTGGAAGACAGTGTGGCGATTCCTCAAGGATCTAGAACTAGAAATACCATTTGACCCAGCCATCCCATTACTGGGAATATACCCAAAGGATTATAAATCATGCTACTATAAAGACACATGCACATGTATGTTTATTGCAACACTATTCACAATAGCAAAGACTTGGAACCAACCCAAACGTCTGTCAATGATAGACTGGATTAGGAAAATGTGGCACATATATACCATGGAATACTATGCAGCCATAAAAAAGGATGAGTTCATGTCCTTTGTAGGGATATGGATGCAGCTGAAAACCGTCATTCTGAGCAAACTATTGCAAGGACAGAGAACCAAACACTGCATGTTCTCACTCATAGGCGGGAATTGAACATGGAGAACACTTGGACAAAGGGCAGGAAACATCACACCCCAGGCCCTGTCGTGGGGTGGGGGTGGGGGAGGGATAGCATTAGGAGAAATACCTAATGTAAATGACAAGTAAAGGGGTGCAGCAAACCAACATGGCAAATGTATACCTATGTAACAAACCTGCACGTTATGCACCTGTACCCTAGAACTTAAAGTATAAAAATTTAAAAAAAGTTACTTTCCCCTTTCAACTGGTCTTTTTGCATATCTTTTGGTGTTGTGAAAAGCAAGAGGACAGAAACAGTCCTGAAGGTACTCCCCATCAGCTATGGGCTAGGCTGTGATTGATCAAAATAGTAAGTAAGTAAAATCAAGTGGATGCCCATGCTAGAACCAGTGTTCAGCATGCACTGCTGACAACAACAACAAAAATTCACTGCTAGGCCGGGCGCGGTGGCTCAAGCCTGTAATCCCAGCACTTTGGGAGGCCGAGACAGGCGGATCACGAGGTCAGGAGATCGAGACCATCCTGGCTAATACGGTGAAACCCCGTCTCTACTAAAAAAAAAAAAAAAAAATACAAAAAACTAGCCGGGCGACGAGGCGGGCGTCTGTAGTCCCAGCTACTCGGGAGGCTGAGGCAGGAGAATGGCGTAAACCCGGGAGGCGGAGCTTGCAGTGAGCTGAGATCCAGCCACTGCACTCCAGCCTGGGCAGCAGAGCAAGACTCTGTCTCCAAAAAAAAAATTCACTGCTTTCACTGCCTGTACATAGGGTGTTTAGTTGATAAGGACATTCCCAACTTTCAGAAGCATGTGACTGAACTGAGATGATTTGTTGGTCATTTTGGATTTAGTCATAGAATCCTTGAAACTTCTCCATTTTGAATGTTGATTATTTGTCACTATAATGATTCATTATTGTTTGAGACTCTGTATTTCATATGTGGTATTAGTATTTAATGAATAATTTGGGCTAAGACCAGGCAGGCTGGCAGACAATATAGATAGTTACTCTGAACTTTTAAAAATCATTTGATCAGTTGATTGATAGACAGATACTTAATATACTTTTTAAGATAAAGGATGAATTTACATAGTAATTATTACTGTAAATAAAAAGTATAGTAAACTGGCAAGAGGATAAAATGGTTTTAGCACTATAGAAACATTCATTTATATACAAATAATTGATATGCTTTTATAAATCATATTTTGGGGAACTTAGTTCCCTAAAATAATGTATGTGTATGCATATGTGATGTATTTATTCATGTAGGTAGTTTTTTTAAACAATAACTCATTAAAATACTCAACTCTCAATGGAATAATATCGCTCAAAAGCTCAAAGTACCTTATAAAGATTAACTAATTCATCTAGTAATTTAACTAGTAGAGGTTAAATTACTTGTTCAAGGCAACAATAGTAAGTGGCAGAGCTTCAACTAGAATGTAAGTCTTCTAACAGTAATTTCCTCCACTATACCATTTTATCTCTACTGTACCCTATAGAACTGATTAGAAAATACTTAATAAAAGTGAGCGTAGGAACCTGTCGCTTTGGTGGTGATAAATGAACTCATATTTGTTCAGAAATGTAGAATCACACTGTCATCCAGAGTTCTTGGTCTTTGTAGTTTGAGTTTGACTCAGACTCAACTTTAGAGAATCTCCGTTTTCATTTTATTTCTATCCTGTTGGCTTTAGCAGGCAGTTAGCAGGCCAGGAGGAGCAGTTCCTTATTCTTTGCTTTTTTTCCTTCCTCCTTCCTTCATGTAATACATGAAGATTTCTTTTTATCCACCAGCTTTGCTTTCTTCATCTTCTCCACCATAAGCATGTTCTTTTTTTAACCCCTTCCCTATCTCAGTGGCTTTTTAAAGTGAGGAGCAGATTGAAGACGTACTATACCATCTAACACCAAAATTTAAAATAAATTATAAACTCTTGTTTAGTTTTAACTGGCTTGATTTTATTTAATTATCTATGTTTATGCAGTACTGCTTCATTTTATTTTTATCTATTGCAGACTTAATGGATTTTCAGCTGTATTGTTAGTTTCAGACATTTGTGAGCTACTTTATATAGCTTAGAAATAAATGTGTCAAGTTATAACTAAATTTCAGTAAATTTTAAATTTTTTATCACTGTTACTTGAAAATGAAATTTAAACTTCACTGCTTCAGAAGTTTCAACAATACTACATTTACAAGTTACTCTGAACTTTTAAAAATCATATTCAATATTTATAATTGTACATTTTTTACTTTTTATGAGAAGAAATAGCCTTATTTTGTGTACTCCTTATATACGCTCAAATATATGCTGTATTGAGATTGAGTATAGACTTGAGTATGAGGCATGGGTAATGAATGCTTTATACACTTCTCAGAAATCTATGTTATTGCACTTAGAAAAGAACTAAAAACACTATTTCTAAAATCCAGTATCTGATTTGTTGCAAAAGTGGGTATCAAATGTGTGTTATATCTAATAAAGTTTTAAAATAGTAGTTTCTAGTATGTTTTCATGAAAAATAATTTTTGCATTATTTTGTTACATTCATTGTCAAGCAAATTTAATTACAGGTAAGATCACCAATCAATAGATCAAAAAATATCTCCAGGCCGGGCACGGTGGCTCATGCCTGTAATCCCAGCACTTTGGGAGGCCAAAGTGGGCGGATCACCTGAGGTCAGGATTTCAAGACCAGCCTGGTCAACATGGTGAAACCCCGTCTGTACTAAAAATACAAAAATTAGCCAGGCCTGGTGGTGCATGTCTGTAATCCCAGCTGCTTGGGAGGCTGAGGCAGGAGAATCACTTGAACCTAGGAGGCAGAGGTTGTAATGAGCCAAGATCATGCCACTGCACTCCAGCCTGGGTGACAAAGTGAGACTATCTGAAAAAAAAAAAAAATTTCCAAGCCTCATTTAGTTAAGTAGTTTTCTAAACCAGTTTCTACCATCATCCCTTTCCTTTTAGCAAAAAGGTAGTACAACCAGTAGCACCACTCTACTCCGCTCAGAAAATTTACTCAGCGTATCTTTCTACTACTCACTGTCATTTTGGAAGCTTTAGCAATTTTTGGAAAATGTCAAGTTACTTCAACTCATCAAGAGTTTGGACCCCATTAGAACAGTGTACGGATGTTCCAAGATCATAGGTGGACTTCTTATTCCATCCAACTATATTCTTTTCTAGACCACAGATGCATATATTTCCACAGATAATCTTAAAAATATATTATTCTATCCATTATTACCAAAAAAGAACATAATTCCTAGAAAAACAAAGAATATGTTCTGTTGATGGTGGCTTCATGATACTGACTTGTGTTACAACTTAACACAATATTACTGTTATGCTATAACTATTACGTTAGTCTGGCTGGTCACAATCACGTACTCTTGACTATGTGAAGAAACAGTTTGCCTTGAAATAGCCACTGATTCAGCATTTATGGAAAACAGTGGTGGCTCAAGAGCCCAGAATAGGACTCTGTAAATAAGGAAGAAGTTATTTTTCTCCATCAAGTATTCAGTGAACATGTATTTATTGAGCATCCATCATATTCAAAATATACTGGATTTTAAGGGATATATGAACATAAACAGTGTCAAGTTACTTGAAATTTTGCAGGATAGGTAAGACATGAACAACATGTATTTCTGTAATATAATAATTTTTAAAGGACATTTTGGAAATTGGGTTATATGTCAGTCATATCCATTTGATGCAGAGCTAACCCCTTCCTAATACAAAACTGTTGGGATCTGAACATCAAGAAAATGTAGAAGCTTTATTGTAAGTTAGGAGTGGTAAAAGCTATATGAAAGGAACAGAAAAAGTACCATGGACATTCCACAAAGGAAGTAATTATTTCTAGGTCTAAAGATCAGATAAGACTTCATGGATAAGAGAGAACATTTTTGCTGAACATTAAGAGCATTTAAAAGTGGTGAAAGAAGCATTCTAGGAAAAAGAAGTAGGAGCAAAGGAACTGAGATCAGCAAGCCTAGAGCCAGGAGAACAGTCAGGGGTAGCACTGGAATTAGAGTAGGGATAGGGAAAGTGTTAGATGATTTTGAATGGTAGGTGAAGGAATGTTGGCTTCTCTGAAACCAAAAGAGGCCATTGATGCTCTTTGAAGGCTCCAGGTAAGAGAAAGATACGATAGAAAGTATGCCTCAGAAAGATTAATCTAAGAACAGTGCGTAAGATGGATTGAATATGGAAGATACTGAAAGAGAGAAGAATAGATAGGAGTTTGCGTGTACTCCAGGCAAGAGGTCATTTTAGAACCTGAACTGAGGTGATACGACATTGTTATGCCATTAACACAAATAGGAAACTACAAGAAAAGGAGGTTTGGAAGCGAAGCTTTCAAAACACATTTTTATGGCCGGGCGTGGTGGCTCACGCCTGTAATCCCAGCACTTTGGGAGGCTGAGGCGGGCGGATCACGAGGTCAGGAGATTGAGACCATCCTGGCTAACACGGTGAAACCCCGTCTCTACTAAAAATACAAAAAAATCAGCGGGGCATGGTGGCGGGCGCCTGTAGTCCCAGCTACTCGGGAGGCTGAGGCAGGAGAATGGCCTGAACCTGGGAGGCGGAGCTTGCAGTGAGTGGAGATCGCGCCACTGCAGTCCAGCCTGGGTGACAGAGCAAGACTCTGTCTCAAAAAAAAAAAAAACACATATTTTAGTTTTTGTAAAAATCAGAAAATTAGTACCAGTGTTCTCATGGCTAGTACCATGAGAACCATTAGTACCATCTTCTCGTGATGATACATGAATAGTACAAATAGCTGGGGATGACAGGAAGTTAATGTCATGGAACTATGCAGAGAGTTGTTGCACTTTTAATGAACCAATACTGTTTTTTCTAGCTGGATAATTTTGTAAACATTTGCAAAACTCTGTTCTTTTGTGTGCTTTTGTAGAAATGTGTATTTGTGAGAAAGCTGTGATTTACTGCAAGTGTCACGTTTTAGCTTGGGGTGATACAGAGAGATGAAGAGAAAGCTAGGAGATGTGGTTGTTAGTGTAAAAGCTATAGGTGAAAGAGCAGTTTAAGTTTTCTGAGAGATAAAAGTGTTGATAAATTTGAACAATTGTAAGCATCTTTCTTTAATGTATTACCACCTTTGCAAAATCAATACATTGACATTGGGTCACAGTTTTTGTTTCTTATTTAGCAGTCCTGTGTATCAGGCACAAATATATAGCAGTTCACTATATATTAGGAACAAAACACAGTCCATGCCCTCTGCAACCTATATAGTAATGGAGAAAGATTTAATAAATAATAAATATAAAATTATGTTTTATCCCCAAATCAGGATTAATTGTGTACCCGTATAGTGATTCTTAAATAGTGTATGTGTGATGATAATGAAAGTGAAATGTATGGATTGAAATGTCAAACTGTCTTATAATTCTTAGTAAAAATATTTTTTTCAAATATGTTTACATTTTGTTTGCTTATCAATAGAGAGCAGATCGTAAAACAATCTACAGAATTAGTCTGCAGAGCCTATGGTGAAGTGTATGCAGCTGTGATGAATCCAGTCAATGAATACAAAGATCCTGAGAACATTCTTCATCGATCGCCACAGCAAGTGCAGACGCTTCTTTCCTGATTATCTTATTTCATTGTGTTAGCAAAATATGACCTCCCTAAAACACTGAAGGTTACTTTTTATTCTTTGAATTTTTACTTTAAAATTTGGTAGTTACAGTTTTCTTTGTATCATGAGATTATAAGTCCCGATAATTTTTTTTTTTTTGATCTCAGTAACATGGAAGTAAATAACATGTTGACCTGAGCTAGTATTGCTGTGTATCTACTCTAAATAAGATGCTCTATTTTTTTTGCTAGCCATCTCTCCAGCTCTCCAGTTTTCACTGTATTCAGGAAGCATAAAGTAATATGAAAGGTTTGAAGAATGTTTTTTACAAGACTAGTAGTTCTAAATTAACAGCATATAAAAAATTGGTGTAAATTTAAGAATTAGTATAAGGATATGACCTAATAAATGTCTCCTTACCTAAAGATTCATTTGCTTTCTTATTAATATGAGTAGGTATACTTAGTAGCTTTTCTCAACCTAGCCTATGTCTCTGTCCCCAAAATAGCTGTCCTTAAAGAGTTGTTAGAAGAGAGACAAATAACAGTGAATTGTGCTTCTGGTGTATGTGGCAGTGAATCTCCTTTCTGTTCTACTTTAGCATACTATATATATTTGACTGCGTACATTTTTACACAATTTTAAATATACACTCAGCAATAATGAGAAAAAAAGGAGAGAGAAAAGTGAACACAGGGTGGATTCCACTCTGTGGGAACCCTCAGTGGAACTCAAGGTGGAACTCAGCCTTTCCAATGAACTCTAAACATGTAGACAGCCTAAGCTGTGTCTAAGGCTGGTGTTTAAAGATGGGTATTTGTCATACAATGTGGGTCCTAAATCCAACCAACTACACATTTTATCTGGTGTTCAAACCAAGAAACAATGATCTACTCAAACACTGGAGAAAAATCTGCCAGAGGAGGGGTTGCCAGTTGGCAGTGTGTCTTATCTCCATGGTGTAACTGGACTCTGACTTTAGACCATTACCTATTAGGAAGATTCAAAATGACTGTATTTTTAAAGGAGTAAATCCCAGTGTGCCTGATTTGACATTCTTATCAGCAAAAAAACTTGATTTCTAGTAAATCTATAAAAAGGGGCAAGTCCCTACATTTCAAATGAGAAAACTGAAGCACAAGGAAAAAAATAACTAGTTTGAAATATTTTGAAAAGTAATAACATTAATATTTGTAGAAGATTATGTTGTATATAACAAATTAGTATTTACAGAATATGACCTATTTATCTGAAGTTTATAATTGTTTATACCTAATACAATTCTTTTTGGAGTAAGAATGATTATATAATCATTATCCATTTGGGTATAAATCTGTATTTTTAGTTTTTTTCCCTTTGATTAGTATGTGTTATATATAAAAGACAGAAAATAAAGTATAAATCAAGAACTTAATTTTAATATAAGTTATTTCTACAGTGAAAGAAGATTGATACCTTGCCATGAGTAAATTCCTTTGTTTTATAGGGAAAAATTTATTGTGCTTTTCAGATGGCTTTTTTTCAAATAAAATATTACAGTTATGTCTAGAGCAGCAATTATTGCAGCTATCCTGTAGATATACATCCTATTGATGTGTTTTTAGAAAATACACTAATAGAAAAGGAAGTACAACATAGGGCAAAACTGAGGTAATCAGTGAGACTCACAGGCGAAATGTGGTATGTGTAATCTTGAGAACTAAGGCAAAATAAAACATTGTAAGTAATAATCCATTAATATAACACCTAAATTTGCCATTACTCCATAGTTTGCATTTTGAATTATTTTCATTTGGCATAAGTATAACCTAGAATATGCATGTCTGCCCTTCTTTCAGAGAGGAAGGGTGTTTGAATGCCAAAGCCCTTATGTGGTTGAACTTTTCCATTTCTTTCTCTGTGCCTTCACTTGAGCAGGTGGATGTTACCTGAGGAAAAAGATGACACTAATGGACTGATTGACTTTACTCGGAATTCATGATTACAGTGTTCAAATGGGCACTGCTGTAGTTTGAATGTTTATGTTTCCCCCAAATTCATGTTGAAATCCTCACCCCTGAGGTGATGGTATTAGGAGGTGGATCCTTTGAGAGGTGATTAGGTTGTCAGGATAAAGCCCTCATGAATGGGATTAGTACCCTTACTCCGGCGGCTCAAGAGATCCCTGTCCCTTCTACCATGTGATGTTACAGTGAGAAGACAGCTGTCAATGAGGAAGCAGGCCCTCACTAGACACCAAATCTTTTAGTGATTTGATTTTGGGCTTTGCAGCCTCCAAAACTGGTAGAAATAAATGTCTGTTGTTTTTATCAGTTTATGGTATTTTGGTATATCAGGCTAAATGAACTAAGACAGACATTCAATATTGGTTTGTAATTCTACTCTTAACTTTCCAGGTTTCTAAAGGACTTTTTCATCCACATTCTCATTTAATATCCTTCATAATTCACCAAGAATAGAAACTATTAATCTTCCTCATTTTCCTATTCTCAAACATCACACCCATCTCCTCTCCTTCCTCGTTTGGCACTTGAGATGTTACTTCTCTTTCTAGGACAGGATATTCCCTTCCTTTGTGCTCTGGCTTGCATCTCTTGTCTTCTTATTAGAGCCTTCTCTCTCCGGGTTATCCCTTCATTTTGCTTCAGCAGCAACTGGCCTCTCTCTAGGATTATTCTTAATGTCATACATAATGTCATCATGTTCATAATATTTTTTAATACTCTCTACTTCCCAGATCCTAACACCTCCATTTCTCTGCTTCCTTTCCTAGTTTAGACATGCTGTCATCCACTTCCTCATTTCTCATTCTGTCTTTAAAGTATCCCAATATAGTTTGAGTCTCTCACCACTACACCAAAACTAACCTGATAATCTTTTCGTCAGTGCTGTATGTTGTCAGATCCAGCAGATTCTTCTGTATCTCTACTTGTTGAACTCTCAGTGTCATTCCACACATTTCTGTTTGAAATTCTATCCTTTCCAGTCTTCCATGGCACCACTTTCTGCTAATTTTCCTCCCATTTCATTAGCCCAACCCCCTTTTGACCTTCTTCCCTGGCTCTTTTGCCTCTATATGATTTCTAAAAGTTGGCATACTCTAGGGCTTGATCCTGGATACTTTTTTTTTTAATCCTTCCTTTAGGGATTTATTACTTCAACCTATTCTATCCAGAATAATGTTAGCTTAAATGTCTTTAGGTATATCCATAGGATGGAGTACAGCAGTGAGAAAATGAATGGTTTTCAAGTATATAATGTTGAGAAAGAAATCAGAATAATATAATACCCTTTTATAGAATGTTTAATAAAGTATAAAAAATATACATAGATATACATGTGGTAAAGGTGTAAGGAAAATATAGGAAATGATTAATACAATTTAAGATTATGGAGACGGAAACACAGGATGTGTTGAAGTTACTGATAATGTTTTATTCTTATGCTAGGTTGTTAGTACTGTTAAATATTCTTTAAAATTTTTCATATATGTTACATAAACTTTTGTTCATATATTTTACAATTTTAAAAAATAGTTTAGAAATTTGCTTGGCATAAGATCTGGGCTAAATTAGAACTCAGTATATGATAGCTATTTTTTTCATTAATCTTATTAAACGCATTTCTTAAGTACCTAGTAGGTAGTAGGCTCTGTGATAAACATCAGAGTTTAAAAATATAACCAAATCAAGCCTACCTTAAAGGGAAAGAAATAAATTAACCTAATCAATAACCTTAAGAGACATAAAAGAAGAGCAAACTAAACCTAATGCAAGAAAAAGGAAATAATAAAGATTATAACAGAGACAAAATAGAGACTAGAAAAATGATATAGAAGATTAACAAAACCAAAAGTAAATTCTTTGAAAGGATAGAAACACTGACTAATCTTTAGCTGACTGAACAATAATAATAATAATAATAATAATAATAAAGACTCAAATTACTAAAGTATGAAAGAGCAGACATTACTGAACTTACAAAATAAGGATAACAGAATGCTATTAATATATGCAAACAAGTGAAAGTGGACAAATGAAAAACACAAAGTACCAAAATCAACTCAAGAAGAAATAGAAAATCTGGATAGACCTATAGCAACAAGATGGAGTGAATAATCAAAAAACTCCCAACAACAACAAAGCCTAGTGAATTGCTTCACTGGGGAATACACTGGTGGTTTCACAGGTGAATTCTACTAGATGTCATTACTGGTGAATTCACTGGTGAATTCTACTAGACATTCAAAGAGGAATTAACACTAATCAAATTATTCCCCAAAAAGAGGAGGGAACACACCCTAATATGTTTATTCTACAAGGCTAATATTTGTTATTGGTACAACAAAGACAGGAAAGACATCACAAGAAGACTACAGACCAATATCCCTAATGAAGATCTATGCAAAATGCTCAACAAAATACTAGCAAACAGAATCCAGCAATGTTTTAAAAAATTATGTGCTACAACCAAGTGAATTTATCTCAGGAATGTAAGGTCAACTGAATGTATGAAAAGCAATTAATGTACTACATCATATTAATAAGAACAAAACAAAATACATGATCACCTCAGTGATTGTAGAAAAAGCATTTGATAAAAATCCACCAGCTAGGCACAGTGACTCATGCCTCCCAGGTTGAATCTGTAGTGAGCTATGATTATGCCACTACACTCCAACCTAGGTGACAGAGTGAGACTTAAAAAAAAGAAACACCCTTTTATAAGTGAAAAAGGGGACTTCCTCAAACTGATGAAAGGAATCTATGAATAAACCCACAGCTAACATTATACTTAATGGTGAAAAACTGAAAGCGTTCTTCCTGAGATCATGAACAAGACATGGATACTCAACAGTTCTATTCCACATTGTACTTGATATTATAGCCATAGCAATTAGATGAGAAAAAGAAACAAAAGGCACTTAGATTGAAAAGGAAGAAGTAAAACTATGTTGATTTATAGATGACATGGTTATATATATACATATATATGTATTTATGTATATACACATATACACAAAGTATCAAAAATATATATAACATCCTAAATAATCTTTCTAAAAAGCCCTGAAACTAGAACTAATAAGCTTAGCAACATTGTAGGATACAAGATCACTGTGGAAGTATCTGTTGTATACAGTAGCAGTGAACAATCTGAACATTAAGCAAATTTCATTTACAGTAACACCAAACAGAATAAAATACTTAGGAATAAACTTAACCACCGAAGTGAAATACTTGTCTATTGGAAGCTACAAAATGCTGTTGTAAGAAATTAAAGATGGCCTAGAAAGACATCCTGTGTTCATGGATCAGAGGACTTATTATTACCATGACAATATCCCCCCCAAATTGATCTACAGATTAAATGCAATTCCTATCAAAGTTTCATCTGCCTGGTTTTTTTTTTGTTTGTTGTTGTTGTTGTTGTTGTTGTTTTTAAGAAATGGACAAGCTGATTCTGGAATTTATTTGTATATGTGGAGGACTATGGCCAACCCAACTTGAAACTTCCCAATATCAAAATTTATTACAATGCTCCAGTTATCAAAACAGTGTGGTAGTGGCATAAGAATAGACATATATTTCAATGGAATAAAATTTAAGAGTCCAGAAATAAACATATATATCTATGCTCAATTGATTTTTTTACAAGGCTTCCAAGACCATTCATTGGGGGAAAGAATTGTCTTTTCAGAAAATGGGGCTGTGAGAACTGGAAATCTACAAAAATATACAAAAATGAACTAAAAATAGATGCAAGATCTGAATATAAGAGCTAAAACTATAAATCTCCGGAAGAAAATGTAGATGACCTTATATTAGGTGACAGTTTCTTAAATATGACACCAAAAGTGCAAGCATGCAAAGAAAATATAATTTGGTTTTTATTAAAATTTTAAAATATATGCATTAAAGGACTCTATCAAGAAAGTGAAAAGACAACTCACCCAATGGTAGAAAATATTTGCAAGTTTTATATCTGACAAGAATCTGGTATCTAGAATATATATTCATCCCTTGGTATATGTGGTTGTATACCAAAATCTGCACATACTCGAGTCTTAAAAACTGGCCCTGTAGAATCCATGTATATGAAAAGCCATTCCTCCATATATGCAGGTTGCACACCTTGCGAGTACTGTTTTTTTTTTGTTTGCTTTGGTTGAAAAAAAACATCCATGTGTAAGTGAACCCACACAGTTCAAACCCATATTGCTCAAGGATCAGCTGTGTATCCAAAATATAACTCTTGCAATTCAGCAATAAAAAGACAGCCGAGGGCTGGCGTGGTGGTTCACGCCTGTAATCCCAGCACTTTGGGAGTCCAAGGTGGGCAGATCTTGAGGTCAAGAGATGGAGACCATACTGTCCAACATGGTGAAACCCCGTCTCTACTAAAAATACAAAAATTAGCCAGGTGTGGTGGCAGGTGCCTGTAGTCCCAGCTGCTCGGGAGGCTGAGGCAGGAGAATCACTTGAACCCAGGAGGTGGAGGTTTCAGTGAGCCAAGATTGCGCCACTGCACTTCAGCCTGGCGACAGAGCGAGACTCCTTCTCAAAAAAAAAAAAAAAAGACAACTGAGCTGGGCACGGTGGATCATGCCTGTGATCCCAGCACTAGGTGAGAAGATTGCTTGAGGCCAGGAATTCAAGAGTATCCTGGGAAACATAGCAAGACCCCATCTCCACAAAAAAAATAATAATTTTGGGACATCAAGTTCTTCCTTGAAAAACAAAACAAAAGACAACTAAATTTTAAAGTGTGCGAAGTATTTGAATAGGTATTTAACCAAAGAAGATACACAGATAGCTAACCCTAACCCTAACATGAAAAAATGATCAACATCATTAGTCATTAGGAAAATGCAAGTCAGAATCACAATGAGATTCTACTTTGCACATACCAAGGTGACTATAATGTTAGTAATTTTAGAAGCTGGTATGATGTGGAGAACTTGGAAGTCCCATACGTTGCTGGTGGGGATGTAAAGTGGTACAGCTGATGTGGAAAACAGTTTAACAAGCGGTACCTCAAAAAGTTAAATAGAGTTATGATATGACCTAGCATTTCTATGCCTAGGCTTTTACCCAAGATAACTGAAAATTTATGTCTGCACAAGACTTACATGAATATTCATAGCAGCATTTACAATAACTGAAAATTAGAAACAACTGAAATGTCCATCAGATAATGAATGGATAAACAAAATGTGATATATCTGTATAATGAAATATTATTCATTTATAAAAAGGAATGGACTACTGAAACATGCTTCAACATGGATGAATCTTGAGAACATTATTCTGATTAGAAGCCAAACACAAAAGGTTATATATAATTTGATTCCATTTTAATGAAATCTCCAGAATAGGCAAATCCACAGAGACATGAAAGTAGATTAGCAGTTTCCAGGGGATAGGGAGAGGAACTGATCAGGAAGAGACTGCTAACAGGTACTTTTTGGAGTGATAGAAATGTCCTGGAATTACACAGTATGATGGTTGCACAGCATTGAGTATACTAAAAGCCACTGGATTGTGCTCTTTTTAAAATGGTAAATTTTATGTTATATGAATTTTTTCTCAAAGTAAATTGCAAATATAATGGAATTAAAACAGGCCAGTTCTCATGTCTTAATTGTGATCTTATTGTGGTTTTGTGATCTGATGGCCTCTTTTGAAAACTAGAAATTGAGGGATATTTTCCTTGAACCTGGCAATAGTACTGATATATAATTGTCCAGTCTTGGAATATTTATCAGTTTTTTTATACACTATGGACTTTAAAATAAATATATAAGTGAAATGCAGAGTCATATAATAATATTGAATAGTATTGAATACATGTTTATTAAATATGCTGTTTAGATAATATCATAAATAGATAGGACTACATGTGGTTACTTTGGGACTATAATTGTATTAAGCACAATTACCTATCATCTTGAAATTGCATACTTACTTCATCTCTGAGAGAATGTGCTTTGGAAGATAGATAATATAATTATGTATTTTTGCAGGTCCAAATATGAAATTTCTATAAACTAGCTGAGAAATGAATGTAGTATTAATAATTAGATTAATAACAGCATATTAGTCTATCAAATCCAACTAACCTTAATACTAGTGAATGTTAAAAATAAAACTTTCTTAACACTGACAATTTAATAAGTAAAAATAAATGGTACTAAGCTTACAAAAATTAGCTGAATTGGGGAAATTGTTGATAGGGCCAAAAGTATTCATATGTTATATTTGCTTACTTTGAGGGGACATAGCATCTTTTGGCAAAGTGTTACATTATTGTGAATTTAACAGTGAAAGTCTAAGCCAGTCTAGGATTTCAAAGTTTATACCTTTGCTACCAGGAAATTAATTTACTTAAATATGTTCTTTGTTTCCATCAATGTCAACATCTGAAATTCCACTGGAGAAGTATTAGCTTTGGCCTACTAAAGGCAAAATGACAAGAAGCAAGAGTGCAAGCAAGCATCAAAAGTTGGGTCTCCTGTGTTGAGATTGCCCTGAGTCTTTCTGGGGGTGTCATCTATATAAGTCTAATTTTCGGGATTCAGGCAAGAGCTGGCCACTGTTGTGCTAGCTGGGCCTCCAGTGGAAAGTAAAATGGTAATGAAGATTGAACTGAGGTAGAAAAATGAATTTACCTTAGAAGCTAAGTCTTAGAAAGGACACCAAAGATTTGATTAGTATTCCACATAGTTGCCATACATATTTAATTGCAGACTAGGGATTTTCCTTGCTTAAAACTATTAGATTCTTTTACAAACAAAGATATAAGCAAGCCAAGCATTAAAAAGCCAAAAAGGTGCTGCTAAAAAAGAAAATAAACAACAAAAACAGAAAGAACATCTCAATGTACCCTGCCTTTATTCTAAATCTTACAAAAAAGAAAATAATTTCCCCACTGAGCTGAGTATTAATAGGTTAATATAATGGATCATATAATAACAAACCATAACAGAATTTGCATTTAACCAAAAAATGTGCAAACACACTACTTTGATTTACCAAAAGACTCTCTGCAAGTGGTAAATCATTAGCTCTGGTGTTGCTCTTTGTAACCTCAGGTCTCTGGGGGATGGTGCAGAATTAGTATTGCTTTCTTCTTTCTGTGTGTGATAATGGTGGGGGAAGGCTAGTACCATCTCTGTCATATATCAAATTCCCATATGTGAATAAATGTATGTATTTTTACTGCACTCTTTTTATAGGTTTATTCATTCCTGCACCAACAACGAATGTCATTATTATAACTTTATAGTAAGTCTCAATATATGGCACAGTGCTTCATTTTCTTTTCTTCATCTCGAGTGCCTTAGCCATTCTTGGCTTTCTGCCATTCCACAAATAGCAATGTAAATTTGTCACTATAATAGAGAATCCACTTATATTTCTTCAACGGCTATTGGGAATATGGTTGGGATTACTTCAACTCTTATGTATCAATTTGGGGAGAACTGATATCTTTATAAGATTAATCCAACTCACAGCATGTCAAAATTTCCCTATTAGGGTAGTTTTAATGTCCTTCAAAAACACTGTAATTTTCTTAATGTATATCTGAGAAAACTTTGGTGTTTATTCCTAAGAAACTTACAGTTCTTGTTAAGAGTGTAAATGATATATATTCTTAAGTTACACTTACAATTATTTGTTGCTATATATAGAAATGGAATTGACTTCTATGTGCAGCAGTTGCAAACTGATACTCATATGCAGAAAGTGAAACTAGACCCCGAATGGATAAAAGACTTAAACATAAGACCTGAAAGTATGAAACTACTAGAAGAAAACATAGGGGAAACACTTCAGTACCCTGGCCTGGGTGAAGATTTTATGGAGAAAACCTCAAAAGCACAGGCAACAAAAGCAAAAATGGACAAATAAGATTATATCAAACTAAAAAGATTCAGCACAGTAAAAGAAATAATCAATAGAGTGAAGATACAACCTTCAGAAGATATTTGCAAACTATTCATCTGACAGCAGATTAATATTTAGAATATACAGGGACCTCAGACAACTGAGCAACAACAACAACAAAAATCCAATTTTAAAAAAGGGCAAAAGAGCCAAATAGACATCTCTCAAAACCAGACACAAGTGGCCAACAGGTATATGAAAAAAAAAAAAAAAAAAAAAAAACTCAGCACCACTAATCATCAGGGAAATGCAAACCAAAACCACAATGAGATATTATCTCATTTTGGCTACTATCAAAAAGAGAAAAAAATAACAAATGCTAACAAGAATGCACAGAAATGGGAATGCATATGCTGTTGTAAATTAGTCCAGCCACTATGGAAGACAGTATAGAGATTCCTCTAAAAACTAAAAATAGAACTACCATATGATCCAGCAATCTTACTACTGGGTATATCTAAAGGAAATTATGAATATGTTGAAGAGATATTTTATTTTTACTCCCATGTTTATTGCAGCACTATTCACAATAGCCAAGATATGGAATCAACTTGTGTCCTTTAACAGATGAGTAGATAAAGAAAATGTGGTATATATACACAGTGAAATACTATTTAGCCGTTAAAAAAATAACAAAATTATCTCATTTACGCCAACATGGATAAGCTTGGAGGACATTGTATATTTAGTGAAATAAGCCAGGCACAGAAATATAAATACTGCATGTTCTCAGATGGAAGATAAAAACATTCATCTCATAGAATTAGAAAATAGAGTAGTTGATACTAGAGGCAGGGACATGTAAGGAGATGGTGGGGATAGTCAGAGGTTGTTCAATGGATACAAAAGTAAAGCTAAATAGTAGAAAAATTCTAGTGTTCTATAGCACTGTAGGGTGACTATAAGTAACAACAGTCTATTATATATTTTCAAATAGCTAGAAGAGAAGATTTTGAATGTGTCTGACACAAATTATAAACATTTGAGGTGATGTGTATGCTGATTACCCTGTTAGATCACTACACATGGATACATGTATCAAAAATCACACTGTACCCCATAAATAATGTACAATTAAAAAATAAAGATGTGGAGTTGATTTTATATGTTGATTATAATAGATCCAGGCACCTTCGTAATATTATTTTCAGTGATTTTTCTTTGAGTTTTCTCTATATAGACCTATTTGAGACAAAATAAGAGTTCTGTTTTTTTTTTTCTTTGAAGCCTATGTACCCTTTATTTCTTTTTCTTTTCTTTTATGCTGGCTAGAACCTCCAGCAGAATGTTAACTAATAGCTATGATAATGGTTACTTTTCTTAATTCAGCTTTCAGTATCTCACCATAAAGAATAATAACTTGCTATAAGTTTTCAGCAGATAATCTTTATCAGAGACGAAGTTATTTTGTATTCTTACATGCTGTTACTAGTTATGAATGGATGTTGAATTTTATTAAACCATTTTCAGAATCTACTGAGATGATCATTTTGCTTTTCTCCTTTATTTGTTAATGTGATAAATGATATTTATAATTTTCCCGGCCTTAAATCACTCTTGCATTCCCAAAATAAGCCTAAGTTGATCGTATTATTTTCCCTTTCTGTATAAATCACTGGATTTAGTTTTGTATGTTTTTGTATATTTAGTAGTGACCTTGCTAAATTTACTTATTAATTGTAAATTTTATGGAAGGAGAGGAAGCTTTCAATTGTTTGTTAGATAGGTGTTTTGTAGATAAGCTTTATCAAATTAAGAAAATTCCTTTCTGTTCCTGGTGTGTCGTGATTATTTTAAAGAACAAATAAGTATTGAATTTGATCAGTTTTTTTTCTGTTTCTATTTAGAGATAGATACAGAAAAATGATAGAGAATTCACTTATATTTCTTCAACAACTGTTGGGAAAATGGTATTACTTTGACTCTATGTATCAATTTGGGGAAAATTGATATCTGTGCCTCCCCCCTTTTATTTACTTAATATGGAGAATTTCAAACATCAGCCTTGCATTTCTGGAATAAACCCAGTGGTCATAAAGTACTATCCTTTTTATATATCTTTTTATTTTATGTGATAACACTCCATTTAGGATTTTTGCATCTTTGTTCATGAGAAAGATTGCCCTGTAATTTTCCTTTCTTTAAAGGTCTTTGTCAGATTTTGATAATATGATAATACTGGCCTCATAAAACAAATTGGGACATATTCTCTCTTTCTGTTATCTGGAAGAATGTAAGATTGTTGTTACTTCTTTCTTAAATATTTAGAAGCGTTTCAAGTAGAGCCAACAAAACCTGGAGATGCCTTTGTGGGAAGGTTTTTAATTAAAAATCCCATTTTCTAAATAGATGTAAAACTCTTTAGTTGTTCTATTTCTTCTTGTGTCAGTTTTGGTAAATTTTATTTTGCAAGGCATATGTCCATTTCATCTAAACATTTTTGTCATAATGTTCTCCTTACTATCATTTTACTTTTTTAAGGTCTGTAGACCTAATATTGGTAATTTGTATTTTCTTTCTTTTTTTCCTTGGGTAGTCTTGGAAGAATTATAGGTTTTATCTATCCTTTCAAAGAACCTATTTTTGACTTGGTTGATTTTTTTTTTTATTGTATATTTGTTTTCTATTTCATTTATTTTTGCTCTATATTTTTCCTTCCTTTTACTTTCTTGGTATTTTATTTTCTCCTCTTTTTCTCTTCTTGAAATGGAAGCTTATATTATTGATTTTCGGACCTTTTTCTGTTGTAATGTATTCCTTTAAATATATTTAATGTGTTCATCTGTGTTTCTATCTAAGCACAGGTTTAGCTATATCCATAAACTTTTGTATGTCATATTTTCATTACCTTTTACTTCAGAAATATTTGCTAATTTCCATTGTGATTTATTATTTGACTCACAGATTACTTAGAAATATACTTTCAAACATATGAGTATTTTCTATTTTTTTATATTACTGATTTCAAGCTTAATTCCACTATAACCAGAAAATATATTCTGTGTATCAACCTTTTTATATTTATTCATACTTGCTTTATGGTCCAACATATCATTTGTTTTAGTAAATTGTCCTTTTTAGATTTAGAAATAATATGTTTTCTGTAGTATTGGGTGCAGTGCTCTGCATATGGTAAAAGGATAAATTTTGTTAATCTTGTTTAAATCATCTATAGCCTTTCTGATTTTTAATCTGCATGGTGTATCAGCTACTGAGAGATACTTGTTAAATACTTTATGATTGTGGATTTTCCTGTATTTTTAGTTTTGTCAGTTTTTGCTTTATATGTTTTTAGGCAATTTCTAGATATATAAATTCTATCTATTATGATTTCTTCTTTGAACTATGTATTACTTAGAAGTATGTTATTTGCATTTTTGCTATTAAAGTTTTTAGCAAGGAAATGAGGCAATCAAAATTGTTCCTTAAAAAAGAATCGCTAAGAGACTTCCTTCTGCCATGTCCTCTGATATCTCTCTCTTTCTGTCTCCTATTCCACAGTTTATAAAAATAAACTGTAGACTTACCCATTAAGCCAATCACTGATACTTGAATTACTGGCAGTTCCAATTACTTGATCCCATGGTAAATTAAGCAAATCCTCACAGCATATTGAGGCCTTATTCATATTGTTCACTTATCCTTCTCTCCCAAACCCTGGATTGGGTGACTTGGATTCTATTGGTTCTGATTGATTTTTGAATACTAGCATATGACTTTAATCTCTGAAAAATCTAGATATCTCATATACTAGAAATAATCTTATTTCACTCACTGAAATGACCTTAATCCCAAAATGTGTTATGGTACTTAATCACATTAACAAGAATAAGCAAGTATGTCAGATTGATTTCCAGCTTTCGGCATTTTTTTAACTGTATGTTGCAACTTTCCTTCTAGATAGTTTCTTGAACAAAATAGAGCAGTTTTCTTACTGGGTAGACATTCTGCTTTAAAAATTATTCATAATCTGGAGTCTAAAGTTAATGTAAAACTCTGAGTTTGATTTATATCCACTAGCCTCAAGGAAGGTTTCATAGAATTTTGGTGGTCGGCAAAGGAATTACTGGAATAAAAATATCACAGCTTCTGTGCTGTGTGCAGATACTTACTGAGTGTGATGAAGGAATTACTCTCTAACCGAGCACATATTCTGAGCAATTAGGCCAAGTGCCAAAACCATTAAGGCTCAAATGCCAAGTGCCTGTAGGGAGGGTTCTGTTACAGGATTTAGCAACCAACCCTTGGCTCACTTACCAGAGGGTGGCACTCCAGGCTTCCTGATAACTGTGCCAGCCTGGCTGAGACTCGGCAGCTGCCACCCAGCCACTTCTGGCTTCTGGACCCTCTCCCCAGTACTGCCTCTGTGTCCACCCTTCTTGCCCATCTGCCCTCCATCTGCCTGTCAATTGAGCAGTAGCTACACAGCTGGGGACACCTTCCATGTTGAGTCGCGACTCCCAGCTAACACATTGCATTCGCCTTCCCTGTTCCTCCACCACCTACCAACACTTCTCCCGCTTGGCAACTTGAAAGGAAAGGGTTGCCAATTTCTGTTGCATAACATTTCAGGGGCCTCCATTCAGAGGCTTCTGGAGTATCCTGGCACTCAAGGAAACTGGGCATGGAGGTGGAGTAGGGAGAGCCACTCAGAGCATTCTGGGCATCCAGTCACCCCTGGCCCATTCCCAAAAAAACCTGGGGGAACAAGAGTAGCCTTTGTAACTCCAAATTTCATCAAGATGAGCTGAAATCTGGTTCTGTCATTTCCCCATCCTACCCCATCGCATGCTATTCCCTCCTAACCCCATCCCAAAACCAGAGCAGTGGAATATCTTAACAATTTAACTTTTATCCAGAACTGAGGCTCTTTATTTGTTAGAAGTAAGCATTTGGTCCAAGATTTTCTAATTCTTTCTGTGGGAACTTGAATCAGCACCCCCTCCCCAAGCTCCCACAGAAGCAGCAGATGGGGATCTTGGCAAGGTTTGGAAGTCCAGGACTTGGACAGGTTGAGAGTTCTATTTGCCAGGCTGAATTGCTTGTAATTAAAAAGCTTATCCTCCTACTTTTTTGCACTTCTGAACTTATCTGAAGAATCAACAGAGTATTTAATCATGCATAGAAACAAATCTGTGCATATAAGTGAAAGTCTGCATTTAAAGGCAGGTGCTTACCAGCAGAGATGAGTCACATAAGCTGGTTAGGGTGAATTTAAGCTCTCTCATGTTGACTTGACATTTCTTGTTTTAAAGGGTGATGGGGTATGATCAGCGTTTTGTGTACAGGTTAGGGCTGGGGTATGGAACCCTCTACCCCCTTCCTTCTCTATTTGCTTCCTTCATCTCCTTGCCTAAGCTATGCCTACAATAAGCACTCTGCATATTTTGGGTCTTGTTAGTGACACTTACTGACACCAGATTGTTAACGTTTATCTGCTTTCTACAACAGAAAATAAAATAACTCATTAGTCTTGACATTTTAATGTGTGAGGGCTTTGAGACAAAAATTAATTTTGCTCCTTCCGGACTAAGTTGTGCTAATTGCCAGATTGTACTCATGTTAAGAAACTGAGAACAAAGTGAAGCATGACCACTTGAGGCTCTTGGGATAATGAGAGTTCTAGGTTATTGTCAGAAATTACTGATTTTTTCTTGAAAATATTTTAAAGGAGGTAAGTAGGTGACATTTTTCTCCCTTCAGGAGTTCTTATAGGGGGCACTGATGATTTTCAGAGTGGGAGTGGAGGTGGCAGTGGCAGGAAACATTGTAGTTTATGTACCACATGTCAGCAAAGAAGAGCGTTCTCTCTGTGTGTGTTAGTGGTGGGAGCATTTACTGAATCTAACCAAAGCCTGATTGTGTTCAAACTTTCAGGGAAGGAGCAGAAGATGTTACTTGTATGGGCTCCCTTAGAGGGTGATAAAGACTTCTGTGACTGCTTGGAAGTATTTCACCCCTGCAGTCATGCTCCTGTCACTCAAGCCAACAGCCTCAAATCCAGCTGTGAATCTGCCATGAAGGCAACTAGACATGAAAAGTCCCAGTTTTACAGCTTGCTCTGGTAGCCATGCCAAGGTGAACTAGACACAGCAAAGGGATAGAAAAGCATTCCTAACCTGGAGCTTTGATTTTAAAAATGGAGACCCGCTGGCAAAAGATGAAACTTGGTTACATTTAGTCGGTCCCAACTCTGAGCTGTCATTGGACAAGAGCAGCCACAAGCCGGGGGTTTCCACACGCTGTCCATTAGGAACCAGGGTCTCTTCTATCTAGGTGGCACTGCCAGGCACTCTCAGATCTTACCCGCTCACATTCATTTATGTAACTTCTCTTTCTTGCAGTTTAACACACATGTCTGTCTATCTCTTTCACACTCACACACAATGAGATTTAGTAACCCATTTTAATGAGGCAATTATATTTTAACTCTATTATGTCCAATTATGTACTCTTTTAAATTGCCTCAGCTGGAGTGCTCTGGTGTTGATATCTCACTGGCACTTACTTGCTGGTCCCTAGGGACCAGCTGGGCAGCTGAGCCCTGAACACTGCCACTCCTCCTGGCCCCTACTGCCACTCCACAGGTGGCTTAGCGCTGCCACAGGGCAGGGACAATTGCAATTTCCTGGCCCACCCAGAGGAGCTCTTGATTGCTGTGTGGGTGGCCTAGATCTTTCTCATCTGCTTTGCTTTACCGGCAGGACGGTTTATCCAGGGCTAAGAGCCCCAGGTAGTCCTCTAGCTTGAAGGGGCCAGAAAAACAAACCTGGGTAATCATAGCCATGCCCTTGATCTGATGTTTTTTCTTTTTAGTCATCTAGGCTTTAGGTTCCTGGGGGTGGGAATGAGAAGCAGAGACTCCCAATATACTCATCTTCACACTACCTTTGCAGTCAAGTCTCAGTGGTAACTTTTAAGAAGAAAGTTGTAATTATGTGATATCTGTTTCATTTAAAATAATATATAATACTATTATATTTTAGCCACAAAGGAGGCACCTATAGAGTTCACGACTCAACTTAATAACTGGAATGTTTCAAATACTCTTGTATCTACCTGTGCATATGTATCCCACTCCGTGCCTACCATCAGAGGGAAGCATTTGTTTGAATTTTCTCCTGACTTTCACTTGATTTTTTTAAGGTTTTATCACATATGTATGTATTCCTATTCATTATTTTTTAGTTTTGCATATTAAGGTAATATTATTCTGTAGGTAGCCCTTCTATAATGTTTTTTCCCCACTTAACATAATGTTAAGATTCATCTCTGCACCTCTGTGGAGTTGTAGTTCATTTATCTTCACTGCTGTATAATCCACTGTGACAAGTTAGTCACCCTCCTGTCAACAGAATGTCTGAGCTTTTCTTTTCTTTTTTTTTTTTTTTTTTCTGAGACGGAGTCTCGCTCTGTCGCCCAGGCTGGAGTGCAGTGGCCAGATCTCAGCTCACTGCAAGCTCCGCCTCCCGGGTTTACACCATTCTCCTACCTCAGCCTCCCGAGTAGCTGGGACCACAGGCGCCCGCCACCTTACCCGGCTAGTTTTTTGTATTTTTTTTTAGTAGAGACGGGGTTTCACCAGGTTAGCCAGGATGGTCTCAATCTCCTGACCTCATGATCCACCCGTCTCGGCCTCCCAAAGTGCTGGGATTACAGGCTGGAGCCACCGCGCCCGGCCCGAGCTTTCCTAAAGTCTTTTATTTCTTTAGCATTGTGAACAATGCTTCCATAACATTCCTATATACACATACTAGTGTAATGCATGAGATTTTCCCTACCTTGGAGTGAAATTTCTAGGTTACAGAACATGAGAATGTTCAGGATTATAAGAGAGTGCCAAATTGTTTTTCAGAGTGGTTGAACCAACTTGTAGTTTCTCCAGCTAGGCAGTTGCAGTTTTCCAGATTACCACCATGTTCTGTGTCCAATGCAAGATTAAGAGTACATTTAGAAATGAATGCCAGCTGTTGGCTGTGAGACCTTGGAAAAATTACTTGCCCTCTCTAAGCCTGTTTTCTCGTCTGCAAAGGTAGGAATTATAAATTGCATGAAGGTATAGGTTTATTGTGAGAACTAAAATAATCTGTGCAAAGCCAAATGATCTAGTACAGAGCTAGATAGACAATAGTGTCCAACAATTATTAGAAATTATTATTTTATATTAAAACTGAAGTTAAGAGTAGAGGGAAATAGTTGAATACAGTACTGCTATAGTCTGAAGGTTTCTGTCCCCCCTGAAATTCATAGGTTGAAACGTAACCCCCAAGGTAATGGTATTAAGAGAGCGGGGCCTTTGGTTGATGATTAGGTCGTGTGGCTGGATCCCTCATAAGGGTTTTGTGCCCTTATAAAATGGGCATGAGAGAGCTTGTTTGCCTCTTCCATCGTGTGAAAGGTCTCATCTTTGAAGCAGAGAGCAAGCCCTCACCAGACTCTGAATCTGCTGATGCCTTTGATCTTGGACTTCCCAGCCCCTAGAACTGTGAGCAAGACATTTCTATTTATAAATTACCCAGTCTAAGGTATTTTGTTAAGCAGCCTGAACTAACTAAAACAAGTAGCTAACATCTGGCAGTCATGCTGTTGAACTCTTTACCTTATAGTAGCATACACAATTTAAATCCATCCTGCAAAGAAAATTAGAAATCAGTATCAGAAAGTAAAAATATTCTCTGGTTCATATCACAAGTGGCAGGCAGTTTGGTAATTTATCTAATTAACACCCACAACTACTACTATTGTCTTACACATATTAGTTGGGTTTTCTTTTTGGGCTCCAGTGGAATGCCACTGACCTCAGCACTCCAGGAGACAACACATGTCACACGAAGACTCCCTCACATTGACAGAGGTGTCCTTAGCGACAGCTAACAGGGATGCTAAGAGCATCCAACATTTCCACAGAGCCTTCACAAAGCACATTCATGTATGGCCTCTCATCGGCCTCCTCACTGAGGTCCTCAAAGTTACATGTTATTTCTCATTCCATTTTTACAGATAAAGCAGCAACAGTAAGAGACAATTAAGTATTTGTCTTATATGACAGAAGCTTGACTGAAACCCAGGTCTTCTGTCACTGGATCCAATTTTTTTTTCCACTGCCTCACCCTGCCCCCTGTATTATGCTCCATAGTACATGTTTATCGTGTTTATTCATTTTTCCTTTCAATGCTATTTAATTTAATCCATTTGATTAAAAAGATAAAGAAATCCATTTGTGTTTCCAGAGGTAGCTATAGCCATTAGTCAGAATACTGAACAAAGTTCACTGTCGAATTTGCTTTAAGAGGAATGGTGCAAGAATTAATTGTGAAAGGCTTATTTGAAATGAAAAAGGCCTAAGATCACGGGCTTTCATTTCTCCCAATCAAGTTTTAATTACTGAAAAGTTTAGTAACAACTGAAGCGTGTAGTTACCACACTCTTTATTGCCAAGAGGTTTTTTTCAAAAGAATTTCCACTGCCTCATTGCCTTCTCTTCTTGTTTCTACAAGACCTCACTTGATAACATTAATTGTCTTTTTAGTGTTCACTTTCATTAAAGAAAATCCTACATTCTCTGGGGCTCAAGCATTAGCTGCTCCTCATTAGCTGCTCCTCATGTCATATAAGTAGCTGCAGATCAGGTCCATGCAGACACGTGTGGCACTGCTGAGCACTGCCACCCCCTCCCACATCAGCAGGAAGAAAGCCTGCCACTGCTTAGGGTCATTCCATACAAGGCTGATGGGCAGGGCCACCAATTCCAAACAACTTAGGGCCTGTCCTCTGCGTATCACTCAGCAGGTAACACATCCAGCCATCTTTCTGGCTTGTTTCCCACAGGTACTGAAAGGCATTTGCTGTGTTTAAGTCATCCTGTAAGATTTCTAAGCACTTCTTTGTCCATCGTCTCCACACTAGACAAGAATAGCCAGGTGTGTGTCCCAGAGACACCTGGATGGAGTTATAGTGAGGGGTAACTGGTGGCTCACCCGCTGCCCAGGGCTCCCCAGGGAGACCCGGCCCTGCTGCTTGATCTTTACAGTAAGCTTTGTGACTGGACTCTGGAGTCAGAGTCAAGGAAGTGCCTTGGCACAGGAGGACGGTCCTCTGCAGGAGGACAGTCATGGCTCCATCTGTCATTTGGGCTGATGCCTTGGCAAAGTACATTTAACTCTACTGGCCTTTTCTTACTTGCCTGAGGAAGATAATACAAATATGTAGTCTACCCACCTCACCAAATTGTTTTGAGCATCCCCGAAAGTAATAACTTGAAAGCTTAATCGTATAAAGTAACTGAAAAGCACATATGATTGTATGGTTATTAAAAATGGCCATGGTCCCATCTCATCCCCCTGCCTGATTCACTTTTTCATTTATCCATTTATCCATTCAACACCTTTCTAATGCCTGCCAGGTTCCTGGCGCTATGCTTGGTGCTGGGGGAAGAGCACTGAGCAAGATACATATCTTCCAAGGGTACAAGGTAGGGGTGAGAAGGCTGAAGCCTGGCACAGAGTAGAAATAAAACTGCCGCTGTCTCATTCAAAAACTGCCTTCCAAATTAAGTGCAAAGGCCTCGGCCTCCTTTCCAGGTCTTCCCCAGCAAGGCCCTGTCCTGCTGCTCCAGTTCTGGTGCTGCTCCTCACAACAAGCTAGGTGTGATTAGAACCCAGAGCATGTATCGGAAGATATGTGTTCTCTGAACACATCTTGTGTTTCACCTCTGCTCACATTGTTTCCTGAAATGTCTTCCCTTGCTGCAGTTTTGCTTAAACTCTTACAATAGTTTATCAAACTTTTCCTGATTTCTTCTCCTGACCCACTGATGCCTCTCCTACCTCTGAGCCTCCAGAATATATTGTACCTGCTTCACATCAAAATTCTTTGCCTATTTTATTCAATAAACATCTCTTGAGTCCTATCACGTGCCAGGCATTTGACTCAGCACTAAGCATTCTATGTTAAGCCAAACAGACATGATTCCTGCCCTCAGGGAGCTTGTAATCTTTATTTCTTCAGCTCTCCATTGTTTGAGGGTAGGGGGCTGGAGCTTTCTCATCTTTGTGTTCTTTATAGGACACCAGCATCTGAACATCAGTTGAATTGACTTGGTCTTTTAAAGTTAGAGAAGCTGTCAGTAAACACCTGACGTAGGCTTTCCTAAAGTTCCCTGGCACCATGGAGTCACATCACTTATCATCTGTTTCCTGGCCTAGGGGCTCTTGTCAGACTCCCTGTGCTGGCCTGAGAGCTCAGTTCTTGACCTCTTAAGGATGGTCCAGGTAGCCAAGTACTTGATTTTCCTTATGGTCTCTTTAGGAAACAGACATCCTTCTTCCAATTACCTTGGGCTCTCTTGCCCCCGTTGAGGAACTGAAGGCTTTTACAGAACCTTGAAATGTTCCAGCCAGAGGCTCCAGTTGCAGAGCAGTTGCTAGCTGGTGAAGACCTGCCCTCCTGCCACTGTCTGTGGGGACTATTTTCTTTTGGAACATTTGCCATTTTGGATCACCAATTTGGGGTCAGGAGCTTTGTGTATTTTATGTCTCCTAACATCAAACTAACAAGGTAGACGTGGGTCCCCCTGTTTATTAGTCGAGAATCAGAGGGGCCTTAGAGATGGAGGGATTTGCCCCAGTGACACAGCAAGATCAAAGCCATTTCTCTCCACCCCCTGCTCCTCTTACCTCTCCACCTTCCCTCCATCCTAATGCCAGGAAGGGAAAAATAGCCCATCTGTCTTCAAGGCAGCCAGAGGGAGGAGGTGCCTTCCAAGGGTGCAGGCCATTTGGGGTATTTACAAACACATTTATTGGGAAGAGGCTTAGGCCTAAATGGAAGCCACAATAGGCACTTTCCAAATCAACTTTCATGGTAGTGTGAGGGGAAAGATCTTCACATGATCTTAAGCACTGGAGATTGTCTATTTCTGATACTTCTGACAAAGAGAAAGATAATTTATGCCATTTTTACATGTTTACACTAAGAACCAAACAGGCAGGGATACCATAATTCTTAATTATTAGAAACTGATTATGTTTCTACCTCTGTTTCAATTAGAACAAGAGGAAAACAAAGAGTGAATGATTTTAGATTGGCAGCACCCATTTAGTAAAAGAGCTGGGCCACTGTCACTTAGGAGTTACTCTATTTAGAGAGAATAGTCACTGGAATGTAGAAACTCTGTCCCAGCCTGACTCCCATCAGGATTCTTTTAAAGCTAGTAGTTTTGTGGAAATAGGTTATTTTTTATGACTTAAGTTCTGTCCACCTCTTAATCAGCTTCTTATTGCTTAAAAGTCAATGCATTCCCTAGAATAAGAAATGCTGTGGATAGCACATGTAAAACCTATCATGGTGTACTCTGGTCCAGATGGAAATGAAAATTACAAACCTATTGACATTTTTGCTTTTTTTTCCCCTAATCATGTCTAAATACTGACTGAAATAAACCTAGAAATTAATCATAAAAGAGAATGTGAAGGTTGGCAGACGTTTGGTTAGAAATCCATAGGAGTGTGTGGTGTGGGCTGACTGTACAGGCTTCGAAACTGCCCCACAGTCACAGATCAGGATGGTCAAATTGCAGGAAATGACTGGCTGACTGCTTCCCTGACTATATTGAAGGGGCAAATGAGGGCATGCTATTTATAGGATGCTCATCAATAAGCTCCAAGTTCATAGCTGCCAAAGGAAACCTTAGTCTTGACTTTCAAAGTCTTCCACATTATTATTTCCCAAACCGCATATCATTTTAAAACTTTGTGAAGGTAATATACATTTTGAAGGCTTCTTTTTGCCAGTGAAAAATCATTTTTTCCCCAAATTGTTAAGCCAGTTGTTTCTGGTGTTTACAGAAGAATATAAGATACTTATTAAATACTTTATGATTGTGGATTT
>NW_012115311.1:2275495-2310720 GCF_000951035.1 Colobus angolensis palliatus | reverse complement strand
GTAGCTGGGTCTACACCACCACGCCAAGGTAATTTTTGTTATTTTTAGTAGAGACAGGGTTTCACCATATTGGCCCAGCAGGTCTCAAAATCTGACCTCATGATCCACCTGCCTCAGCCTCCCAAAGTGCTAGGATTACAGCTGTGAGCCACCGCTGGCCAGAAAAAAATTTTAAAGTTTATATTTTCATACCGTTGCAAAATCACTGTGATTATATTCAGAAAATTCTGAGAGATTGCAAATTTATTATTAATAGTTGCATTAAATAGGCTATAAAAATGCAAAGCTACAAAAATGACAATGAAATATCAACATTCAGGCAGGGGAATGGGCATTTCCATTGCTCATTGCTCTCCCAGCCTTGGAGGAAGTTCTGCTTTTGCTGGGAGGCTGTCAGGCATCATGGGTGGGTGTGTCTGCTCTGGAGCCAGGCCTGGCCCGGAGGTCCCATTTTGTCTGTCATCTGTTACCTGAGGTAAGTTACTCTGGGAAACATAACCTATTTTGTCTCGGTTTCCTCATTGGTCAGATGAGGGCAATGACATTGTGACTCAAATAAGTTAAGGCAGGTAAAAAGTGTAGAACAGTGGAGGGCACAAAATCAACATTCACTGGATGTTAGCTGTTCTTATTTTCATTATAGTTATGTTTCTAGGATTAAATTTGAGAAAAAGAAAAAGTATACGACAGCTCAGTTTTCTCCATACACTTTACCCACTTGGTATAATGGGAAAAGTTCTAGATGAAGAATGAGGACATCTGGGATCCAGTCCTGACTTTGACTTTCAGTAGCCTTTGACCTTACTATTCATCCTGGGTTTTGGTTTCCTCATCACTAAAACTGAGGGGGGTTGTACAGGAGGCTCCCTGCTCCCATTCACCCCTCACATCCTATGACCTTGCTTGAGTGACTCACAAAGCCCTAATAACGTAGTTCTTTTTCATGTAGTTTTACATTTTAATACAATACCAAAACAAATTAAAGCATCCGGAATTCAGCTATTGTAAAAGCTGGAATATCCTAAAATAATCTTCCAGAGATACATCTGAAATATCTTTTTTTTTTTTTTTTTTTGAGACGGAGTTTTGCTCCTGTTGCCTAGGCTGGAGTGCAATGGCACGATCTCGGCTCACCGCAACCTCTGCCTCCCGAGTTCAAGTGATTCTCCTGCCTCAGCCTCCTGAGTAGCTGGGATTACAGGCATGTGCCACCATGCCTGGCTAATTTCATATTTTTAGTACAGATGGGGTTTCTCCATGTTGGTCAGGCTGGTCTGGAACTCCCTACCTCAGGTGATCCCTACCTCCCAAAGTACTGGGATTACAGGTGTGAGCCGCAGCACCCAGTTGAAAGTTTTTTTTTAGGCAAAATTCTGATCAACAAAGAGCTGGAAAAACACAACTATATTTTAAAAGCTAAAGAAAACAACTACAAAAGAATAGTGAGAGGTGACAATGTGCCAGCAGCCCTCACTCTCAGCGCCTCCTCGGCCTCCGGCCTCAGCGTCCACTCTGGCAGCACTTGAGGAGCCCTTCAGCCCGCCACGGCATGGTGGGAGCCCCTCTCTGGGCTGGCTGAGGCTGGAGCCTCCTCCCTCTCTGCTTGCCCGGAGGTGTGGAGGGAGAGGCCTGGGCGGGAACCGGGGCTGCACACTGCGCTGGCCGGCCAGTGCGAGATCCGGCGGGCGCGGGTGCGGGCTCCGCGGGCCCTGCACAGGGAGCAGCCAGCCGGCACCACCAGCCCAGGGCAATGAGGGGCTTAGCACCCGGGCCAGCAGCTGCAGAGGTTGCACCAGGTCCCCCAGCAGTGCCAGCTCGCTGGCGCTGCACTCAAATTCTCGCCAGGTTTAGCTGCTTCCCCGCGGGGCAGGGCTTGGGACCTGCAGCCTGCCATGTCTGAGCTTCCCCTGCGGTGGGCTCCTGCGCGGCCTGAGCCTCCCGGAGGGGCGCCGCCCCCTGCTTCGTGGTGCCTGTTCCCATCGACAGCCCAAGGGCTGAGGAGTGCAGGCGCTGCTCGGGACTGGCGGGCAGCTCTGCCTGCAGCCCCGGTGCAGAATCCACTGGGTGAAGCCAGCTGGGCTCCTGAACTGGATGGGGACTTGGAGAACTTTTATACATAGCCGGAGGATTGTCTATATACCAGTCAGCAGCACTCTGTGTCTAGCTCAGGGTTTGTGAATACACCAGTTGGTACTCTGTCTCTAGCTAAACTAGTGGAGATTTGGAGGACTAGCACTCTGTGACTCTGTGTCTAGCTCAAGGATTGTAAATGCACCAGTCAGCACTCTGTGTCTAGCTCAAAGTTTGTAAATACACCAATCATCACTCTGTGTCTAGCTCAAGGTTTGTGAATACACCAATTGGTACCCTGTATCTAGCTAACCTAGTGGAGACTTGGAGGACTTAGCACTCTGTGACTCTGTGTCTAGCTCAGGGTTTGTAAATACACCAGTCAGCACTCTGTGTCTATCTCAAGGTTTGTGAATACACCAATTGGTACCCTGTATCTAGCTAACCTAGTGGAGACTTGGAGGACTTAGCACTCTGTGACTCTGTGTCTAGCTCAGGGTTTGTAAATACACCAGTCAGCACTCTGTGTCTATCTCAAGGTTTGTGAATACACCAATTGGTACCCTGTATCTAGCTAACCTAGTGGAGACTTGGAGGACTGTATCTAGTTAACCAGCACTCTGTGACTGTGTGTCTAGCTCAAGGATTGTAAACGCACCAATCAGCACTCTGTGTCTACCTCAAGGTTTGTAAACACACCAATTGGTACTCTATCTAGCTAACTCTGTATCTAGTTAACCAGCACTCTGTGACTGTGTGTCTAGCTCAAGGATTGTAAACGCACCAATCAGCACTCTGACAAAACAGACCAGTCAGCTCTCTGTAAAATGGACCAATCAGCAGGATGTGGGTGGGACCAGATAAGGGAATAAACGCAGGCTGTGGGAGCCAGCAGTGGCAACCCCCCAGGGTCCCCTTCCACACTATGGAAGCTTTGTTGTTTCCCTCTCTGCAGTAAATCTTGCTGCTGCTCACTCTTTGGGTCCACGCTGCGTTTAAGACCTGTAACACTTATCACGAAGGTCTGCAGCTTCACTCCTAACAGTGAGACCACGAACCCACTGGAAGGAAGACGCTCCAGACACACCTGAACGTCTGAAGGAACAAACTCCGGACACACCATCTTTAAGAACCGTAACACTCACCGCGAGGGTCCGCAGCCGCATTCTTGAAGTCAGTGAGACCAAGAATCCACCAATTCTGGACACAGTAGTATCAGCGCTTTCCTTCCAGTGTTTAGCTTTGTTTCTAGGAACTCTGAGACAAAAAAAGAGAGGCAGAGGAGGGAGGAGGAGTAGGCAGAAGGGGAGCAAGAGAAAGTACAACTTGTGTGTTATGTGTGGTTGTTATTTTAAGGAAGTTTATTCTGACCAATTTTATCCAAAGAATAAATCAACAAACACCCAGAAGCAATGTGCCATAAATTTTTTATTTCCAATATAGACCTAATCAGAATAATCAGGTTGTGTCAAAAAAGTTTCCAGTAAAATGGCCGTCTCTGTCTTCTCCATTGTTGTTGTTAGATATTAGCCCTTCTGATCTTGCACAGTCCCTTTGCCTGGTAATGTTAACTAAGTAAATACTAATACTGTGCACTTTTGCTTTGGAAAATGAGGGAGAACGAATGGGAAAAGATGTAACAAATGTTTTGCAGCCCTGTTATAAATATCTTATGAATGAATCAGAGAAATTGAAGATGAAAAAAGCCAACTAATTCAGCCAGTAGCCTGGTGTCTACTGCTGTATTCTTTCAAGCGGTTTGTCTGGTCTGGTCTATAGTGACTCAGGTTATAGGGAATTTACCACTTCTGTCGAAGCTGCTTTCGTAGTGGGGACTATGTAGCTGCTAGGAAAGTTTGTCAAATTCCCCTTGCTTTTGTTTAGTTTTCTCATCGGTCTCATTTAATTTTGTTTATTTAATTACTTATTTTTAGTGTCTTTAGATTCTTGATTTCTGTGTATCTTTTCTATTTCTTTCTTTTTTGGTTCACTCAGCTTTTCTCTCTTTAGTTGTTACCAGGAAGAAACCAAAACAGCTTTTTGGCTTGTGGATAGGTGAGAAGTAACAGTTGGTTCCATCACCAAATTAACAACGACGCTTGCTACGTCAAGTGTTAGGCTAAGTACTTTGCATACATTATCTGATTTATTAAGCACCTTCTTTTTGCCAGACACTGAGAAGGCAAAGTTAAATATGACCCTGCCACTGTTGGCAGGGGCTTATAATGTAGTCGGGGAGATAAGCATTCAGACAGATCGTGTCAACACAGCATACTCAGTGGCTATTTTCAGAGTAATCCTGGAGCACAGAGGGTGGGGTCCACTCCAGCAGTGAAGAGCAAGGAATGAGGGCAGAGGTCAGGTGGCGTGGGAGGGCGATACCCCAGGTGAGTTGACCAATAACCTGATTCCTGTAAGAATAAGAGTTAACTAGGTTAGAAGATGGGGGTGTGGAGCTGGAGAGGATAGCTACTTGGGAAACTACATAAAGTTCAATGTTATTAGGTTGAAAAATGTGAGAAGTTTTGGAAGATAAGGTAGGCCAGGGGCAGAAACTGGCCAGGTTTGTATTACCTGGTAGAAAACTTGAACTTTGCTTTGGATTTTAAGAACAGAAATAAGGCTGCCATGTGAACAACACACAGGAGGGGCAGCAGAGAGACTGGCATCTGTCCTGGTGAGGGATCACCAGTGTTGGAATCCCAGAGTCAGGTTAGCCAGCTCTTCTTGGTTGGAGTATCTTTAAAGCCATCTGGTCTGGCTCTAAATGACTAGGAAATTACTCATCGTGTGCCTTCTAACTCTCAGAGTAGATATTTCAGTTTTCTTGATGCTGAAAAAAGGGTGGTAGGGAATGTATGTTTGCTGCAGCCAGTGGGCTTATGTCAAATAATGGGTACTTATTGACAGTAGTCTAACAATTTCTAGGAAGACTAATGTGTTCCTAACTGCATATGTGGGAGAGAAACAAGAACTACCATTTACTGAATATCCACTCTGTGCAAAGCCCAGTGCCATGGGCATTAACATTCATGGTATCAGCAAGGTGGCAGCAAAGAGTCAATCTTCTGAGAGTTAAGCAGTCCTAATCAAAACATTATGGGAAATAACTATGTGCAGAAGTTATCCTGCCTAAGAGATGAGTTGCTTATATTTTCCTCCCAGCCTAAAAGGAATAGTTTATCAAAAATGGTTAATACTTGAGGTTGATAGATTTAATACATATCCAATTTGGGTAAGGTGACTATGGTGTATTCTCAGGACAGGAAGGACCCTAAAGGATGCTATAATCTGACTAATTATAATTGTAACAGGCTTCTGTGAAATAATGTGCTAATGGAAAGGTAGTGTCTGCCTAGAGCCTAGAAAAGGCAGCATAGAGCAAAAGGCCTTGACCGGCATTAATTCAGAACAACCAATGAAAGAAGTGACTACCTAGCTCATGTGCATTATTGATTTCTAAGTGTCTAAAAACACATCAGAATTTCCTGCAGCTTAGATAAAACATTTACTGAACATTTATTGCCAGAATCTAAGCTTATTGATAATCTCCTTAGTATCAGGAGAGGGTATAGCAGTAAAGTGTAGACTCTGCCTTCAGACCCCCCTTGACTTTGCCACTTAGAAGCTGTATTAGTTATCTATGAATACAGAACAAATTATTCAAACTTAGTTATTTAAACAATATTATTTCACAGTTTCTCTAGGTCAGAGATTCAGAAGTGGCATAGTTGGGCAATTTTGCCTCAGGGGCTATCATGGTTGTTGTCATCTGAAGGCTTGACTGGGTCAGGAGGGGAACCACTGCCAGGGTGGCTCATCCATATGGCTGACACGTTGGTCTGGTTTTAGCCCTCCACTTATGGGCCTCCACACAGGCTGCCTGAGAGTCTTCACCACATGATGCCTGGCTTCCTTGAAAGTGAGAAATCCATGAGAAAACCAGGTAGAAGAGGTAATGTCTTACATCCTAGCCTAAGAAGTACGTTCCCTCATTTCCACCATATGCTTTTTATTAGAATTGAATCTCCAAGTCTGGTTCAAATCAAGGGAGAAGGAAAATTATATTCCACTTTTTGAAGAGAGGAGTGTCAAAAAATTTGCATGCTACTGTAAACTGTCACACTGTATGACCTTGAGCAATCTATTTAAAACCTTTATGCTCCATTTTTTTTCACCAGTAAAGTAGAAATAAGATTAGTTTCTGCTTTATAGAGTCGTAAGAATAAAATAAATCAATGTAAAGAGCTTAGAACAGTGCAGAGTATATAGTAAGTGCTTTCAGTAAGTATTAGCAATGATGCTGATTACTAATTCTATTCTGAGTCTGTTTGACCTGTGATAGAGCTAATCCAGAGACAAGAACAAAAGATGGTGGCATCAGTCATGGGTGTCCCTTAAATTGATCATTCCTATAAGCAAAGATGTTATCGCCACATCATCCTATTGGGCTTTGCAGAACCTGGGTACTGTTTTGCCTAGGCTGCGGATCCAGGACAGGCAGCATGCATTCTTCTGTGTCACAAAGCCTTGTTTTTCTTTTCTCATCAGAGGAAGTGGTCTGGAAAAGTGCCAGCCAGGCTATGTGACTTCTCAGGTTCAACATCATGGAGATGAGAAAGACCAAATGGCACCCAGGGTCCTGCTGAAATCAGAGGCATAAATCTCAGCTGGAGCCATGAGGAGCCATTCAGGAACCCTTGAATAGATCCTTTCAGATTCTTAGTGTGGCTTCATTGAACAAAGACCTCTCCAGGGTTCTGTCCTAAAGTCACCTCAGAAAGCTGTGTCTCTGACATCACAGGAAGGCCCTCTGACCCAGGGCCAGAAATCACTTCAGAATCATTCACCTCAATTGCACCTCTGAGAATTGAGCTATCATGAACAAACGTTACAAGAATGCTCAAGAATCTAGCTACCAAATAGTCCACAGAGATAGTATCCTAAATTAAATAAAATTAAAACATTTATTAGGTACCTACTCTAGGCAAGTCACACTATTTCTTAAATTGGAAGCAACTTGCTGATGGATGAAGAATGAATAGAATTTTCACCCATGTAGGACTTAAAGAAAATAATTGCTATCTGCTCCAGTCAAAGTCCACATGACATTCCAAGAACATGTGTCAGGAAGTTGACTGAGAAGAGAGTTTTGAGTTTTTGACTTACAAATGCATTGAGTTCAAACTAGAAACCAAAATCTACTTTTTTGCCTACTTTTCTCAAGTACAGCTGTCACACCAACAAGCTTGCTTTCAAAAAGAGAAAAGAAGATGTTTGATAGGATCAGAATATCCCAACTCCTGATATCTGACCAAATTAAATTTAAATGTTCAGAACTTTGCTTTTGAATATACAGAGCAACATGATGGCTGGCACCAAGGAAGGCAAGACCACCAGTAGTCTAAATGTTACCCTCAGGCATGCATGCCCCGGCAGCTGACCCTTCCCTGAAAGAAATGTCTCTTCTATTCAAAGGCAATGTCTGGGGTGAAGTAATTTATTAATTTATTAATACCAGAAGTAAAAAATACTATTTTGGGCCCAACATCCATATTAATATGGAATAAATGAGAAAAGAAACCTCATGGGTTCTCAGTGTGTTACACTTTCAGCCAACTTAATAGAAGACTCGGCTTTAGGATAAATGCTTGGATGTTTTATATACACTCTATTATTTAGGGAGGTCTGAGGACATCTGGACATAGAATATTATTTTCAAGTTATAGCACATAATTTTTCAGGCAAAATTTACCTTTCAGAATGGATTATGAGCCATTTAATTACTCGTTGTGTTTATGCATATGAAAAAATGCCACACAAGGAACCAGGCAGAGAAACAAAGATAAGAGCTAGTCTTTTCCTTGCACAAAAATCTGCACGAGGAATGGCGGTGGCTCTCGGCACTGTGCACAGATGCGTGGCTGTGAACCGCATAGCTTTCTTTTCTTCTTGGAAAATGGCCTCAAATTAGTCTAGGACATTGGATGAACTGTTGCTAACTAAGTAAAAAGTTCATTACTCTCAGCAACAGTGAATGCCATTGAGTTATATCAACGGTTCTGAATTCTTTTTTCTCCAAGGGCCCCATTTGGCCTCTAAATCTCTTTCACAACTCCTCTCCCCTTCTTAAAGATGTTTCCTATTCACTGTGAGACTCTTATCCAAGGAAAATAAATGGAGGTGAAGGGCCTGGGGGTGGGGACAAGGATGCAGAGGGGAGCCGTTTTAGAGAAGAGAAGGGGAGGTGAGAGCTGCTACCCACATAATACATAGGCGCTTATTAGAGGGCTGGAGGACTCTTTTTTGGCAAACATCAAATTAGGTCCAAGCATTCATCCCAATTCACTGGAACGTGCAAAATCAGTTGACAGGTTAGAGAAGAGAGGTTTTTAAAAGTTAACATTTGTTTTTCCCCTGAAAATATGAAATGACTGTGGGCTGCAGAAAAAAGTAGGAGCAAATGAGGAGGGCTTTTTTTTTTTTTTCTTTTTCTTTTTTTAGTATGAGAAACTAAATGGCTGGAATAGAACTATTTCATATTTTAGATGCAGGCTGTGATAGCTGAATAACCTTCTTATTTTGACTCACAGCTTGACACAATGCAGGCTTTCATTGCATGAAGAGCCACAGCAAAGAGTTTTGGGCCATTTTCTCTTTTTATTCGTTTTCTAAGCCCCATCCCTCTCCCACCCCAATTCCCCCATTTCCTCTGTCTGGGTTTGAATAGCTGAAGTGTGCCCACAATATGTATGCACTAGACATATTGTTACCTCCCTTTTACCAAAAGCACCTGGCAGGGTCACCAGTCCCAAGTCCCCCCATGGAGCCTGGCTTAACTCTTTGAATGACAAACATCCAAATATATTTTTCAAATTATTTTCACAAATATTAGAAATAATCTAACAAATGATTTTAATTAATACTTTATGGGAAGAAAATTAAACCTGTTATATTTGGTTGTTTTATAATTTTCTTTCTAATTTCCTCTCTTCTCATACCCTTTCCCTTGGGTTGTTAACTTACAGTGTGAACTTGTTCTTTCCCAGCTGAATCAGTGGGAGATGATATCGTTCATTGATTTTAAATCTAAATCTAAAAATATCTACAGACTTTGTGGTCACAGAACAAGCAACTACACATATTGGGTAAAGGGGAAAACATTACCCATTGTACAGAAAATCCTAGGAATCATCAGATGCTTTGTATTTCTAAAAACCTTGCTCTTTTCAAGAGGCCAGAGGGCCGTCAGAGCATAAGTCTTCAGATTTCTGCTTCTAGCCAATATGGAGTAACAGGGACTAGAGGTACCCTTATGTCTGAAACAACCAAAAATCTGAAAAAACTATGAAATAATCATTTCAAGACACTGGACAACAGGAAGCTTAAGATAACCTAAAGCGGATGCAGATCTATTTTAGTTAGAAGTTGTAGTTTGGGTAATAAGCAAAAGAGTTTAATTTCTTCCTTGGTGGAGGTGTAGAATGTTGGACATGCTGCTTGTAGTAACCTGTGGGTGGCCCTACTCTTGTCCAGGTCAGACAGGAGTCCTCCCTAAATACTGTGTGTCATGGATCTTCAAGAAGTGCACCAGAAATGTGTTTTGATGAGGAGGTAACCTCAGTCTCTTCTCATTTTCATCCAGACTGAGGATGAAATGAAAATGAGGGCTACACCTGTCCTTGAACATGAGCACAAGCTGATTGTGTTTGGAGCCACAGTAGAAGACAGGAGCCACATGAAGTTGGGGGCTGCCTCCCCCCATCACAATAGAGGCCCAGCAATGGGCTTCTTAGGGGCAGCGCCTAGACCATGGTGCTCGGTGGGGAACAGGATGTCTGCAGTCTGTGGCTCACATGCCCGTAAGATGCCTTTTTCCCATGGGATGTGACTGATGGATAGGTTAAAAACAAGGACTTTGAATCCTGATTTGAAAAGTAAGTGTGACTCTTGAGGGAGCTTCCAGGGTGCTGTGAATGTCCGGTTCCTTGATCTGAATGATGATTAGACAAGTATGTTTATTGTTTGATCATTCATCAAGCTGTATATTGATGACTGTGAACTTTTGTATACATATATCACAGTTCAGCAAAAAGTTAAAAAAACGAGTATAGTGGTTCACATTAATTATGTCTTTTTTAAACTGACCCTGTTTTGATCCAATTACTTCATTATAGAAGAATGTATTAGTAAAGCTCGAGTATTGATTTCACCTCATATTTTTAATGATGATCTTAGAGGTCTTACATATTTTCAAATAATGAATAAGAATTCATTCTCTTTATTCCTGCAGGTGGAGACAAAGCTATATCATTCAATCCTATGCCCTTTGTTAGGAAATATTTACTTTTTAAATGGAAATAAATATTGTCGTTGACAAGAGTGTGGCAGCCATTGGGCAAGTAGGATGGTATTATTTAGAAACTTATGATGCTCAACAACACAAAATCCTGGATTTTTTTGTTACCAGATGACTCATATTTGTTTGTTCATTTTTGTTCTGTTTTGTTTTCTTTTTTTCCATTCCTAATGTCATAAATAAACACAATGCTGTATTATAAAATTGTTCTGTTCTCTTCTGTTTGATGTTAAATTCTTAGAGTCAAGCACTGTATCTTTTTTATTTTAAAATGATGGTACAGTTGGCAGTATTACTAATGTGCTTGTGAGACTGAAAAGGACAATACTTCCCAGAGGCCTGTGAAACTACACACCAATCCAAACTAACGTTAAGTGACCAGATATTCAATATTGTAAAATACAATCCCTAATTTGGTCTCTGACCCCAAACCAACAAATGATGCAGAATCTGTCTCAGTTATATCTCAGCACACCTGAACATCGTTTATCTATAGGCAGCTCCTCTTCAAGCTAAGTGGCCGTCCAAATACAACTGTAAGATAGTTTTCATATAGAAGTCCAACTTCAGTTTACCTAGGGCATTTTCCATTCCTCTTTTGCTGAAGGTCTTCTGATAAACATATAACCTGAAGGCAAGCGAGATCATTTTTCTTTCTAGCCTACAGGAAGTGGAAGCTGTGCTGGAAGTGGCCCCAGACAGCGTGGATTCTGGGGTGAGAAAGTATGGTGAGAAGGGAAGCAAGCTGGTTGCTGCAAACCTTGATGCAGGGCCAGCTCCATCTGGTCACGTAACACAGTCCACTCCACACAACCCACTTAACATTAAGAAGGGGTAATAAGAAGGCTATGCCTGGAAAAGCTGTCATCACCTTATTGATGAGCCAAGAGCTTCTGTTCATGGAACACTTAGCATATACCTATTTGTCAGAGTACAGCACACCTGACCTCACCTGCAAAGAATAGCTCAGGTGCAGGACCCGTCAGGAGAACATCCTTTGAGGATAATGGCATGGCCTAGAACAGCTGTGAGCAATGAGTGGTGGAATCCAGATTAGTTGGGAAACTCCAACAGAGACTTGGAGGAGACCACCACTACCTAGAAGGGGCAGGAGACCTCTGGGCATCAGATCCATCCAAGTAGTATTTGCCAAACACTGTTCTGCACCAGGGGCAGTAAGCATTGGATATAGAAGTCAACAAGACCTGAAGTTCACAAGGAGTTCATGGTTTAGAACACAGTAGGCAGTTCACTGAGTTGGAATTTGTAGAAACTATAAATAATCAGAGCTTTTAGTTTACTGTAAAGGAGTGAATAATTCATGTGGCAATTGTCCAGATGTCTACAAGCAGATTTCCAGCTCCTGTTCTCTTAGATTCAAAGTTAAGGAAACCTGTTTTGATGAAGATAATATCCTTAACCAAGGCCCAGGAACAGGGAAGAACAGTGAAGTCCTCCAAATAAATTTTTCAAGAGAATAGAAAGAGAGGAACCTCGGGGCTGCCACACTGAAGGCTTGTGGTTCAGGAGCTCCCAGAGTATGGGTGCTGAGATGAGCATGCATCCTGGGGGCAGTCTCGTAGCCTGAAAAACATGTGTCTGAAGGCTGGTTGTGGGAACTCCTAAATGAGTAATGTATTAGGGAAGAGCAAGTTTAACTTAATGAACTGCCAGGGACTGGGCAGGAATTGGAGTGAAGGCCCAGTCTTAGGTCCTTGGCCTTGGTCATGACCAACCACAGTATGCTTCGGCCTTGTGGCTATGCCATATTCAACAGAGAACCTTTTTGAACGCCTGAAATTCAGCTAGCTCTACCTTTGGAAGAAAGATAGTTGCTTTGCAACTGCAATGAAGGTCATCAAAAGAGGTGCGTCTGAGTCCGTGCTCCAGAAATAAAGCTGGAAAACTGAGAATTCCTTGAAATTCTAGTAAACTCCTTGGCATTCTGGGCTATATCAGGGTATATAGTGAGGAGGTCGGAAAACTGAAGGTAGTAAGGCAGGGATTAAAGGGGTTGGATTTCCTGTTATCTGACCATGTGAGAAATTAAGTATTTTACTTTGGGTCTTCGCTGATAAATATTACCTTCTTAGATTTATTTATTTTTCCTAGTCAGTCAAATTTAGCAATCGGGGGTTTTATACCAACTTTAGTGACACTAATGTTAATAAATTCTGATAACCCACAACCATCAGACCAGCCCTTCTCAGATTTAAAATTAACTTATGTCTATGGTCATTTTCTAGTTACTATTCAGGAGTTCTCTCATATACACATTCATCCTTTAAATTGTTAACAGTGTCTACTTACACTCCTCCATCAAAAACAAAAAAGATCAGAGAATTTACCCTGACAGGTATTTCTGCTAATCCTTTTATTTTTGAATTATTTAATATTTTTCATAGGGCACTCAGAAGAGATCTCAGTTGGAAGACTACACCTCATACAGCATTTTGCTTTTCTAGTTATTTATCTTGTGTTAAACTAAATCCTTCAGATGAGGAATTGAAGGAGAGGGACCACTCCCAAATCAAAACGGAGAGAGTAGGGGTTAAGAGTACTTGGAGAATGGAGGATTTTCCACTTTTCTCAGCTTTGGGGAATTAAGGAAATGATATGTCAAAATAGGGACAGAACTCAATGCCCTGGGATACAAATGTGATGTACTGTACAAAGAGTAGGATGATCCCTATGAGGTACAGTCAGGATAGAACCCAGCAGTGCCTCAACCGTATACATCCCTGGCTTAGGAAATTCTGCACTCCAACAGCAGGAACCATAGGAGCACACTGAAATCCTAGGGCTTAGAAGAAACCCCTCACTGGTGGAGAAAGGTTAGCAGGCTAGCAAAGAAGCTATATGAACCCTAGTGAGGAGAGAGGAGGAAATCAGTTACCCAAAACAACCAGGCTTGGGAGGCCAGGCTAAAAGGAGAAATTTCCCCCTCCAGAAGATTACAGGAAGCTGGTCCAGACCTCTGCAGCAGCATGAATAGGCAGAGGAAGGAATGGTGCGGCAGATAAAGAGGGTGGCTGAACACTGGCTTGGCCCATTTTAATCCAGCTGACAGTGAGTGGAAGGAAAATAGTGGATGCCCAGACAAGGGCATGTGGTTCTAGGTGATTGTGAGATCCTGCAGAGTTTGTTGTCAATGGGCAGGGAGTGGAGAGGAGAGGCACAGTTGTCAGGACTGGACAGTTTGGAAATCACGTTTCAAGAAAATGACAACACCAATAGGGTAAGTGATACTGAAACAAGTTTTGCAGAGAGAAAATGGTAGTCACTTGTATTTACACTTTTAAGATTCAACTTTACAACAGTGGCATTTCAGACAAATATAAAATTGATAATCATTTTTTATAGGGCTCCCAGGAAGAGCCACTCTGTTGTGAATTCTATCTAGCCCTGCTGATTTGAGGTCTCTGGATTCCAGAGGGGACACTTGGATTTAATCCACAGCAACCCTATTAATTCATTGCTGAAATGAAGCAAAACTTTTACTTGTTGATTGACTGATGGATTCATGTAAGCCCGCTCAGATTCTAGCATGCATGAGAAGAGAAAGGAGCCTGATCAAACTGTCTCCCGTCCATAATACAATGACTGTACATTATTAAGAAAGATTTGCATCTGAAATGCTCAAGACAACTGAGACACTTAATACTATTAATCACATTATGAGTCCTAAGAGATTGCTTACTGGAAAGGATTTTGAGAAATTTACAGATGGGAAATGGAAGGCACCGCAAGTCTGCTGGTTCTCTGCCCATTTTTTTTTTTTCTCAAAGGTAGGAAATGTCTCTCTTCATTGTGAGATTGGCTCATCATGCTGTGAACTATAGTGAGCAGACTGGGTCAAGGGTCAGGGGAGTGGAGTGCAAAAGAGAGTGTGGGTGGTCACTGCACAAAAAGCCAGTTCCAGGCAAGGTGGTCAAATTTGGTTCCAGCAAAGTATTCTTGCACTGCCTGCCAAGAAGATGGGGTTAATTGGTAGGAAAGTGTGGGAGGAAACTGATGTTAGTGGAACATTTAACTGCATGCTTTAGCATTTAACTGGATTCCGCATCAAGTGATGTGTGTGTGCGTGGGGTGTGTGTGGCGTGTGTGTGTATTAACTCACCCTACAACCCTAAGAAATGAGAATTAGTTTCACTATTTTACAGATGAGAAACAGATTAACTAATCTTGCCTGGCTGCACAGAGTTACTAAGAGGCATAGTAAGGCTTAGAACAAACAACTGATTGAATCCTATGTGTTTGCTGTTTCAATATGATTCACCTTATTTGTTAAGTGTTAACTATATATATATATATCTATGTATACACATACACACCTATACATATATATACACATACAACACACACACACAGTCAGTTCTCTATTTGTGCAGGTTCTGCATTCACAGATTCAACCAACAGCTAATTGAAAATATTTTGGAAAAAAATAACAATACAACATTAAAACATTTTTTAAAACACAGCATAAAAACTAAGCACATTGTATTCGGTATTGTAAGTAATCTAGAGATTATTTAAAGTATTTGGGAAGATGTGTGTAGGTTATATACAAATACTATACCATTTTATATCAGTGACTTGGACATCTGTGGATTTTGGTATCTGGGGATCCTGGAACCAATCCCCCATGGATAGCGAGGGATATAACTGTATAGATTTCATTTTATTTTCATTTAAAAAGTTGCAGCTGGCAGACAGAAGGCAACTATGCTTCCTTCCTATGGAATTTCAGTCACTTAGGATAGAGATGTGGAGCAATTATATTTTGGCATGGAATTTTCTCAAAATGCCATGCTTAGAGCTTTTCCTGTGTGACAACTGTTACCACTATAAAATAATAATTAGCGGTCAGCAGAGTGCTTAATTGCCCTTTCCATCTTCACACATCCTCCACCACATGGTAATCAGTGTATGATCCTGGATGAATCTTTAGTTCAGCCCTCCCGGTGAATATGCAGGAATGTGAGGTATTCAAAGCAGGAAATTGCACCATCAGCAACATTGTCTTTGAATGTTGACATTTGCTCACAGGCGGCCACCCCACGGACCATCATCATCTTGTAACCAGTGCAAGACCTTGTGCTTTTGGAACCATTCCAGTTGTGGGAGGTGATGTCGTGCCGGAAAACTCTGCCTTGGGGACTGGTTGTAGAAATGTGACCAGATGGCTTTGTCATCTTCCCCTGTCTACTCTGTGACTCTTCATTTGTTGGAAATGCTGTGAGGGATGAACCAAATGGAAACTCAGATTTACTCTTCAGAATAATGCGGACAATAATACACACACACACACACAGCATGTAGAGTTGCTGTGTGGCTTAAATAAATAAATGCACGCAAAGCACTAAAATGTGTCCGTCTAAGTGTAAACACCAATTGTGTTGGCTGTTATCACTATCGTTATTCTTATCTCAAATATGTGTTACTTTCTAAATAACTTTAATGTTCATAGTTTGTTAAAAGACAAGATGACCTGAAGAAAAGTAAGCCTTAAAAATTCATTATTTTTTTCTCCACCATTCTTTTCTTCTAAACCTCACTATTCTTTGTCTTTTCACAAAAGTTGCTTACTTCACCTGGCAGAGATAGCATTACGCAGGGGATGATTAAAACATCCTCACTTGTACTTGTTGGTTTTAAATTTTATTATTTATCAATGGGTAATAGCATGTACACTGTAAAAATCTCAAAAGGCACAAAAGGATATACAGTAAACATTAAGTTCCTCTCACCCTGGACCTTAGCCATCAAGTTCTCTTCCCCATAGGCAATCCCTGTTGCCTAATTTCCAATTCCTGTGCATCCTTTTTTTTTTTTTTTTTTTTTTTGAGACAGTCTTGCTCTGTCATCCAGGCTGGAGTGTAGTGGCCCGATCTTGGCTCACTGCAAGCCCCGCTTCCCAGGTTTACGCCATTCTCCTGCCTCAGCCTCCCGATTAGCTGGGACTGCAGGCACCTGCCACCACGCCCGGCTAATTTTTTGTATTTTTAGTAGAGACGGGGTTTCACTGTGTTAGCCAGGATGGGCTCGATTTCCTGACCTCATGATCCACCCACCTCAGCCTCCCAAAGTGCTGGGATTACAGGTGTGAGCCACCATGCCCGGCCTTCCTGTGCATACTTGAAAGATCATCTATGCATCTGCACTCAGACCACTCACACGTCTAGAACAAATGATACCACACTGCACACAATGTTCTGTCCCTTTTTATGCTCAATGATGTTTTGCATCACATTTCACTGCTGTATAAATAATGCTGCCTCGATTTTTAAAATAACTGAACAGTAATCCACAGTGTGAATGTACTCCAATTTATAATCCAATCCTTAGTTAATGGATATTTTGATTTTGTTGTTAAAAATCATGCAGCAATGATATATCTGTTAGATATGAGTTCTAAGTTTCTCTTCAAAGAATCAATAAGTCAGTATGTTCTTCTTTGCCTTCTACTTTTAAACTTAACTTCTTCATAAAGCAATCTTTTGCAATCACCTACTTGACCCTGACTTATTCCAATCACCTTCTCCACCCTGACTCATTCTGATTACCTGCTCTGCCCTGACTCATTCTGATCACCTGTCCCAACCTGGCCCATTCTGATCACCTGCTCCACCCTGACTCACTCAGATCACCTGTCCCACCCTGGCTCATTCCGATTACCTGTGCCGCCCTGACTCATTCTCCACACTGACTCCTTCCATAACCCTTTTCCCCACGAAACCACTCACCCTGTCACCCTCTTTAAATTAGCCAGTTGGAATTAGTTTAGCCTGTGCGGTCTAACCCTAGCCAATAGAAGAACGCAGGGGCCACGTACGTCAGGGATAAGAACCCCTTCCCCTGCCTTGGCCAGGTTTGTGCTCACCATTGCTCCATCTGTGAGGTTGCACCCTTCTATAAAAGTAAGTTGCCTTGCTGAGAAAAAAAAAGAAAATTTTATGTCCGAGTGCTATTTCTTTTGCAGCACCAAAGCTATTTGTAACATACCTGATCTTTATTTTAAATTTTTGTTTATTTAAATATTAAATATATTATCCACCTGCTGTTAATTTGTTTAAATAAATGTGAGGTAGGGTTCCATTGCTATTTTTTAACCAGGTAAGATATATTAACTAACCTACACTTTGAAAGTTATTTGAAATACACTTTTCATTTATTAAATTCTCCCTTGTGTTCAGGCAGTGAGGCATAATATTTGAGAGTGTGGGCTCTGCAGTCCAGCTATCTGGGTTTAAAGCTTAGCTCCTTTATTTGCGAGTGGTACAAACTTGAGCAAATTATGTAATTTGTTTTTCTCAGTTTCCTCATGCACTGAGTGAGGATAAAAATAGTAATAACACCATGGGATTATTGATAACAAAATGCAAGGTAAAAATTGTGTAAGGCTTAAAATTGTATAGCCTGGTATGCAGTATGCAAGAAGCTCTAAATAACATAAGCTATTATTGCTTTTCCACTTATTATTATTTCTGGCTTTTCTGGTCTTTTTCCCATTGATCTTTCTACTCTTCACAAAGCGTGAGTCTAGTATCTGTAGATTTATAAAGTAATTAATGTAACTTTTCAATGTTTTAATATCTCATAGATTCTGTTCTTCCTCATTACTTTTCTATCTTATAAATTTCTGTTTCATCTATTTCATAAATTTAGTGTTCTCATAAAGTAAGAATCATCTCATGTAGTTAAAAAATATTTGTATTTTTGTTGGGAGTAGAGTAAATTAAAATATATTGACTTAAGGAGAACTGACATCTTTATAATATTGAATCTTCTGTTTAAGATTGGACTTTATGTCCATATTTTAAAGTCTTTGTTTATGCCCCTAAGTATAATTTTAACGTTTTTATATTAGGCTTATTTCTAGATACTTTTTATTAATATATCATCTAACTGGTTGTTCTTCGTATATATAATGACTATGAATTTTTTCTCAGTCTTTTTTCTGAATTCTTATATCTTTGTGATATATTTATAAGTTGATTCTCTCGAGTTTTTCAGGTAAACAATTATATCGCCTATAGAAATAATGTTGCCACCTTAAATTAAGAAAATGTTTTTCTATTGTCTATTTGCATGGACTGTTGCCTCAGACACAGTATCAGATTGCTTACAAAGACCTTGCTTTCTTGTTCCAGATTTTAAAAACAAGGCTTTCAATGATATCTCGTTAGCAAGAAGCTGGTATACTTACATATTACATACATACATACAGACAGACAGATACCCACTTTCTATATGTATATCTAGATAGATTTAGATAGACATATATATGTGATTCAGGTTAAGATGAATCTATTTTTGGTACTTAACATTTTAAAAATCTAGAATGGATATTATTACATCGTATTGAAGCTCTTAAGCATCTATGGAAATGAAAGTATGATTCTTCTCTTTTGACTAATTAATATGTGATCCATAGTATTTTAGTAATAGATTTCCTAATATTGAATGATCTAGGCATTGATTCTAGCAGATTATATCTACTGGTATTTTAAGATTTTGCGTCAATATTAATAAATTACCATGGTCTATGGGTTTGCTTTTTTGTGTGCTATGTTTGCAGAGTGTTTGTAGTTTAATTTTACAAGAGGTTTTTGCAAACTTCTATTTATGACAATACGGTAGATTAAATATCTGAAAAAAACCTTCTCATTACAGAACATATACAAAACCGCTGAATAAAATGAGGCAACAAAAATTTTAAATGTATGGTTAATAAGGTTTTATATCTGTTTTGGTGTCATTTTTTGGAAATTTTCTATTGTCGTAAAACAATTGTACATTCTCTCTCAGTTCCCAAATTTATTTGCAGAGTTGAGGTACTCTTCTGTGAATAACTCAAAGTCTGTGTGTCTATGACCATTTCCTATTATCTTTATAAATGTTGCATATTTCTGCTTAATACTTAATTATTTTGTTAAATTAGGTAATTGTTTATCCACTTCACTATTTTTTAAAGTAGTTTTTGGAATTATTAACTCTATTATTTTTCTGTTTTGACATTATCAATTTCAGTTTTCATACTTACCAAACATTTCTAATTGATTTCCTTTTGTCATTTGCTTTCTAATTTCTTGAGATAATTTTTTTGTCACTATTTTGCTATAAAAAATTCTAAACGTACAACAAAGTTGAAACAAATTATACAGGAAACACATAGATTTACTGATTTCATAGATTCTACCAATAACATTTTCTTTATGTCATTTGTAACATTTATTTCTATATATCTGTTTATCCAGCAATCCATCTTACTGTGTTGACTTATTTCAAAGTAGTTTAAGAAATCAGTTTTCTTCCCCCAACTATTTCATTATACAGTAGACTCTTGAACAATGCAGGGGTTAGAGGTGTCAACCCCAAACAATTGAAAATATGTGTATAACTCTTGAATCCCCCAAGATTTAACTACTAATAGCCTACTGTTGACTAGTAGCCTTATGATAACATAAACATCATTAACACATATTTTGTATGTTATATACTGTACTCCTACAATAAAGTAAGCTAGAGAAAAGAAAACTTTATTAAGAAAGTCATAAGAAGAGAAAATATATTTACTGCTCATTAAGTGGAAGTGGATCATCATAAAGGTTTTCATCTTCATTGTCTTCAGACCAAGTAGGCTGAGGAGGAGGAGAAAGAGGGGGTATTGGTCTTGCTGTCTCAAAGGTGGCAGAGGTGGAAGAAAATTGGCAATGGTAGAGATTTTTCTATTTTTTAGCTTTTGTATTAATTTCTAGGTTTACTTCAAGTAACCAGAGAATGTTATGTGTACTATTTATACATGTAGAAATTCACTGAGCTTTTCACTGTAGCCTAATACATGACATTGTAATAAGCATTGTACAAATACTTGAAATTAAAGTTTGCCTGGGAATTAAGGGGTCTCCTAGGATGTAGAACTTTCAGTGCTAAAACTGAGACAGTCTTGAGTAAACCAGGACAAGTTGTTCACCCTATCTAAGAATAAAATTCTTAGGTTACTGTTTTTCACTGAGAATTTTGGAGGTTTTACAGACTGTCATTTTTAGTAGTGAATATAGCATTAAAGTTGTCTGAGAACAGCATGAGTATTTTTCCTCCACTCTTGTTGATTTGATATTTTATCTTTGAAGTTCAGTGACTTTACTAGACCATCTTAACAATGATTCTTCTATATCAATTTTTCCTGCAGCATTGCATGTCACCTTTATTTGTAGAATCAAATCTTCACTCAATTCTTGAAAGTTAAAAACAATTATATTAATAAATATTTTCCACTTTCATTATATTGTCCTCTTCTTCAGATAGCAATTATGCCTTTTTATTCTCTCTGCCATTTATATTTTTCTTGTAACTCTTATAAGCCTTAATTTAATTTTTGTTTGCTTTTCAAACTTTATTTTATTGTTGTAAGAACACTTAATACGAGATCTACCCTGTTAAAAAATTTCTAAGTGTACAATACAGTATTGTTAACTACAGGTACAGTATTTTCTATTTTCATATACTTGCTTTTCTCAATTCTCTTCTCTATAATCTTTACTGTATTTCTCACTTGCTTCAGTTTGACCTTTGTTTGTAGAATTATTATAGTTTTACATTTCACTTTTTCCTATGTTATCAATTCATGTTTCATCACTTTCTATTGTCCTACTATAAATTCTCTGAGCTCTTGCATTGCTGCTTTATGCTCTTGATTTAGGGAAGTAGTTGCTTCTTAAAGATTTAAAATTTACAATGATATATACTTGGTCAAAATGTTCATTTGTTAAATGCAACTTACTTTTTTCTGACCTAAGTGTGGTATTTAAAATTTCTGTTTCACCCCTTGCTCCTCTTTACAGTATCTTCAAAGGACATAAATTATTTTTGGATCAGCTATTTGTTAGAGGTTTGCGGGAAAAGGGATCAGTGCCATGTTTCAAGCTGGCAAATATTCTTAATATTCAGGGTTGTGTGTGTATGTGATGAACTACTGAAATCTTATATCTCTTTATCTAACTAAACTCAGTATTTTGCCTTCTAATCTAATTGATGGGTCATTTCCTGCAAAGGTGGCTTGTCTCTGATTCCTTATTCAACCATTCCTTCCAGGCTTCCTGAAGTCATCAAGAGTACTTACGTATGTTGTTTCAAACAAGAGATTGTTGGTTTTATCCCTTTAAGGGACAAACCTTGGAAAACTGTGTTCTGTTGTTTCTCTGAGATCTGCAGCTGTGGGCACTTTTTCTTGGTATCTTGATCTGCACTGATTTTGCCAGCTCTTCTTATATATTATTACATATATACTTCCTAGTGTTGCCATGGATGGAGCTTGCATTTCTATTACCTGTCCTTGTAGTTTTACTCTGCCATTTTAAAAAACAATCTTTTTTTTTTTTTTTTTCCCCCCCGAGACAGAGTCTCTGTTGCCCACGCTGGAGTACAGTGTGTGATCTCGGTTCACTGCAACCTCTGCCCTCTGAGTTCAAGCAATTCTCCTGCCTCAGCCTCCCGAGTAACTGGGATTACAGGTGCCTGCCACCATGCCCGGCTAATTTTTTGTATTTTTAGTAGAGATGGGGTTTCACCATTTTGGCCAGGCTGGTCTTGAACTCCTGACCTCATGATCCACCTGCCTCAGCATCCCAAAGTGCTGGAATTACAGGTGAGAGCCACCATGCCTGGCAAAACAATCTTAACAGTATTCTAAATGATCTATTTTGAAAGGACACAGAGCATCAAAATTCTTTATTTTTCTTCAGATGTCTCTGCAATCAAAAATAAAGGAGGTTTGTTGCTGTTAAGTGGTTAAAATGATGAGTACATAAAACCAGCTGGGATCATTAAATATTTAGGTAATATATCTTGAAGAGTTAATTTTCATGAAAGAGTGCTAAGAAAAAAGAGACAAGAGATGTTATCCACCCTAAAGCTGATAGTCAGTGGGTACACCTAAGTACAGATGAACCGTATATTTACAGTTGACATTGGGTCTGCTTGGGCAATTATCTGCTCTGATGGTTAGTTCCTATACTGTACCATTTTTGTTATACTGTACCATTTTGTTACATATTTTTAACAGTACCCCTCTCCCCAGTACAAAGTAGAGATTTGTTACTTGTTTGAATACTTTGGTTAGTGTGGCTAGCCAATTTGAAAGAGTTCGTGAATTTTTCCACACTGACCAGATTAACCAGATAATTGCCATGTATCCAAAGTATTACTTGAAACTGACGGCAGAATTTCTACTTCCACCTCTTTTTTCCCTTTGACTTTACAGGCAAATTAACTCTATGGTGGCTTTTCTTCTTATCCAAATATTGTATTTATGAATAGGACTCTCTGATTCATATTTTCTATATTAATGCCAAAGCAATGTTTATATACTAACAGTAAATGGGACTGTTTATGCAGTATAGCCTGGCTGGTTTACCATGGTTTCAGGGGAGCTCCTTTCTCAGGACGTGAAAGATCTAGTGTTGGAGATCAATGAACTCTTTCAGAACCCATCAACGGTAGCCAAAAATCCTTTCTGCTACATCTACTACTTTGGCTCCTTTTCTCCATCAAGGATTAAAGAAACAAAAAACAAAAACACACTATTCAATCATACCCCAAGCTGTGTTAAGCCGATTTGTGCCAGGGGTGATGGCAATTGCCTTCAGATTAATATTATCTTCCTTCCAGGTCCATATCAAATGTTTGCAACCTACCTTCCATCCCACAAGACGTGTTTAATTCATAGTTTGTCTGGTTAGATTTTGCAGTGCTTAATGTCTGTATTAATAATGCTAACATTTGATGAGTATTTACCATGTGCTGTCCATGCTTTTCCTCATTTAATCCTTAGAACAACCCTATATAAGTTTGAGCCATTACTATCCCAAGTTATAGTTAAAGAAATTGAAAGTGAGGGATGATAAACATACTGTGTAAGATCACACAGCTAGATAACAATAGTACCGAGACTCTGACCTGGTCCATCTGACCCCCTAAGCAATGTTGACCCCATGTGCACACTTTCTTCTACTTTGGGCCTCTGTACTTTATACCCTGCTTCCTTAACCTAGTGGTTTTTAATTCTGGGTGCAAATTAGAATCACCTCTTAGTTTTTTAAACAATATTAATTTCCAGGGATATTAATTTAATCGGTTTGGATGGAGATCAGATTGATATTTTCTTAAAAGCACCAACAGATAAGAACTACAGCTTTAATCAGACATTTTTAATGGAAAAACTTGGATACTTTGATTTGTATATATTAGGTTCTCAAGAAAGGCATCTTTAACTGAATTAAATGACCATAGGTTGTTTTCTGATTCATTTAGTAGTGTTTGTGGTACAGCTATGTATATTGAAAGAACAATGTCTTGGCCAGGTGCAGTGGCTCACGCTTGTAAACCCAGCATCTTGGGGGGCCCAGGCAGGTGAATCACTTGAGGCCAGGAGTTTGAGAGCAGCCTGAGCAATATAGTGAGATCCTATCTATCAAAAAAAAAAAAATTTTTTTTTTTTAATTAGTGGGGCATGGTGGCACACACCTGTAGTCCCAGCTACTGAGGAGGTTGAGACAGGAGAATCACTTGCATTTAGGAGTTCTAGGCTACAGTAAGCTGCGATTGCACCTCTACACTGCAGCCTGGGTGACAGAGGGAGATCTTATGTAGAAAGAAACAAAAAACAAGGAAAGAGAGAGGGGGGCAGAGAGGGAGAGAGGGAGGGAATCAAGAGAGAGGGAGGAAGGGAAGGAAGGGAGGAAGAGAGCAAGGGCAGAAAGAAGGAAGGAAGGAAAATATCTTAATCAGCAGTTTCTTTCAAGGGATCAGGGAGGTCAAAAGAGTTTTCATAATAGTAATAAACACTATTTGCCTTTTCATTCTCAGTCTCTCATGAGTGTAGTGTTTTCTTGAGGCTACAGGATATGGAGTAACATGATGAGTCTGAAAACTAATAGGATATATGGCGATATACTCCTGTGTTCTAAAATTTTCTCAATTTTAATTTCAAATATGCTAAGTACAGATAGACATAAGCACTCCACAGCAGTTTTTAAGATTGTAAAAGGGGTTCTCAAACCAAAAAATTTGAGAACCACCATCTTAAGTGATGCCTTAGTGGCTTTGGTAAGTAAATAAACATTTAGAAATTGTGAAAATTATACCTGCACTTACAGTAGGGCCTGAAACCATTAAAATCTTGTTGCTCATAGTGTAGTCCACCTGGCAGAAGCATCGGCCTACCTGGGAGCCTGTAGAAACAGAATCTTAGACCATCCTAGACTTTCTGAATCGAAACCTGCATTTTAACAAGAGCTGCATGTGCTTTGTGTGCCCATTGTAATCTAACAAGCACTGGCTTAAGAGAATTAGCCTTATCAATTTTGTTACTTATTGCCCTACATCATTTTTATCACCTTAATGGAACACGAATATTCTTGCTTGCTTTTTCCCTTCCCACTTGGAGCACTATCCTATTGTTTAATTTACCCATGTACAGAACTTTATGACAAATATTAACATCTCAATTTACAGATGGAAAAACTGAGAAACAAAAAGCTGGAGAGGTGTGAGTATCCCAAAGTCTGGTCAAATGCCAAACTGGGAAGAAAATACAGAGACGTTAACTTATGTACTGATGCATCTTGCATTAAAAGACAGGAGATGAGTCCCAAATACACAACATGAAAACTCACCATCATGCAGGACCTCAGAATTTTGGAATTATAAGAGGCTTAAGGACGTTTTCGAACATGAAATAGAGCCAGTGGATGATAGCAGATATGAAGGCTTTCTCCTCTGTACTCACACAGAGCTCTATGTTTTGGCCTACTGCAGCACCAATCATTTGGGTATTAAATTATTGGTTTATATGTCAGTTGCCCAAGACAGACTCCGATTCTTAAGATCAATGACTGTGTCTTAGTATTATTTCACACTCAGCATTTACCCCACTATTGGGCACACAGAAAGTGCTCAGTAAATACTTCTTAATTTGCTCAGGCTGCCATAACAAAATACCATGGATTAGGTGATTTAAACAACATAAATTTATTTTCTCACATTTCTGGAGGCTAGAAATCTAAGCCCAAGGTACCAGCATGGCTCTGTTCCTGGCTTGTAGATGGCCACTTTATTGCTGTGTCCTTAATGGCAGGTGAGGTGGTGGCCTTGGAGACAGAAAGCTGTTATGTTTCTTCTTAGAAGGGCATTAATCCCATCATGAAAGCCACACCCTCAGGATACTATCTAAACCTAATTGTCTCCCAAAAGTCCCATCTTCAAATACCATCCCACTGGGAATTCAACATATGAATTTAGGGGGATATAAACATTCAGTTCATAACAAATACATATTCAATAAATGAAGAAAAGTAGTTAAAAAGAGAGTAGATTTCAACCAAACTAATAAAATGTAATTGGGAAAACATGCAACTCTCTGGAAAGATTAATTGTTGTTAAACTAATGTATCACTTTGGTTTGAGCTCAGAGAAGTTGGAGAGGCTTACCTGAGTGTAGCCTCTTGCAGGTGTGTTTCCTTCTTCATTCCAGCATTTAAATTTCAAAAATCAATGGTTTACCAAAATGGTTTTCCTAAGTGATTTATTATATTTAGTAAACAGCCATGTTTTCTCTGCGGTATAACTTATCGCAAGTAATTTTACTTAGGAAATCTTTTTTTTGGAAATGGGGGTGCATGGAAAACAGCAGAAGTAGTAATGAAAAGATTATAGAAAAAAGAAAGAAAATGTGAGGTTTTTGTTTGTTTGTGGGATTTTTGTGCTTTTTTCCTGAGACAGGGTCTCACTCTGTCACCCAGACTGGAGTGCAGTGGTGTGATCTCAGCTTCCTGCAACCTCCGCCTCCCAGGCTCAAGTAATCCTCCCACCTCAGCCTCCCTAGAGGCTGGAAACACAGGCACGTGCCACCACACCCAACTAATTTTTTTTTTTAATTTTTAAATTTTTTAATTTTTTTTTAGATGGAGTTTCACTCTTATTTCCCAGGTTGGAGTGCAATGGCACGATCTCGGCTTACTGTAACCTCCACTTCCCAGGTTCAAGCAATTCTTCTGCCTCAGCCTCTCAGGTAGCTGGGATTACAGGTGCCCGTCACCATGCAGGGCTAATTTTTTGTATTTTTAGTAGAGAGAGGGTTTCACCATGTTGGCCAGGCTGGTCTTGAGCTCCCGGCCTCAAGCAATCCACCTGCCTCGGCCTCCCAAAGTGCTGAGATTACAGGCATGAGCCAGCGTGCCTGGCCCTAATTTTTAAATTTTTTAGTGGAGATGAGGTTTCACCATGTTGCCCAGACTAGTCTTGAACTCCTGTCAAGCTATTCCCCCACCCCACCTTGGCCTCCCAAAGTGCTAGGATTACAGGCATGAGCCACTAGGCCCAGCAGAAGTATATGTTTTTTATTACCTCTGCTTTTCACACTTTTGGAGTTCATCATTAGCTCCTAAATTGTAGTCATATTTTTTCTGCTTATTCATATTCCATTTCAACACTTATGAAATAAACTATTGCTATGAGGGTTAGCTAACTTTTCATAAATTTTCCCCAAATGTTCCTTTTGGTTCTTTTCATAAATTTATTCTTTATTGTTTTTCTTTTCTCTATGCATTGCTTTTTTTTATACAACTACCCCAATATTTTATTTTCTTTGCTAATTATAGGGGCTAAAACAAACTTGTTAAATTAGATTGAATTGAATGAAATAGATATACACATACAGTATTTTTTTCTCACTAAACAAGTTGAATTAACGGGGCTATCTTCTGGGTTCTGGTTGATTCTTTTTTGACAGAGGAATGAAATCGAATGAAGCCACACATATAACTGCACCTTCTCATGTGCTATTCACCCATCACCAATTTTCTTTCGAAATATTTTATTAGGAGTGACATCAGCAAGATAGTGGATGAGGATGCTTCAAGCCCTTGTTCCCCCATAGAAACACCAAATAAACCACTAGAGTGACAAAAATAACTTTATAGGAACTCTGAAAACAGGTCAAAGATCTACAGCAACCAGAAAAAGCTCAACCAAGAAAAATCTACTTTCAATATGGTAGGAAATTTCATAGCATTTTTACTTACCTTGTCTCACCTTCCCAGCATGATGAAATCTGGAGGAAGGAGCCTAATTCCTGGTTTTCCCTTTGGGATGGAAAGAGCAGGGTAGAAATGTTCTCAACATTCTGGACTTTCTGTGGGTCACCTGAGGGTCTAGTCTTGCCTTGCCTGACTCAGAGCTCAGACAGGGGACACTGGCATATTTTGGATCTCAGGTTAGAAACTGTAGAAGGCAGTGGTGGGTGTGTACATGAAAACTGCAAAGGGAATGCAGATCCGTGGGCACGTGGGAGCAAGAGAGTATGGACAGAGCATTACGATAGGACATCTAAGTCCATAGGAAGCTAGGACAAGACTCTCGGGAATCAAGACTTTTCAATGCAGCCAGAGAAAATTAATTAGGGTGGGTGGTGGGGGAAACACACACATAGACCAAGTCAGGACACATGTTCAGAAAAGACCTGAGAAGACTCTAAACCATAACCCCAGTCTGATCTTGAGGCTCAGGGGCTCGTAAATTACTGAAGGTTTTCCATGCCAGTTTGCAAGATTGGAGAAGGTGGCTGTTTTTTTAAATACCCAATTTAAATCGCAGGAGATGCAAGGAAACAAAAAAACATAATTCATTCAAAAGTACACAATACAACCACAGAAGCAATGCCTGCAGTAACGCACATCTCAAACTTACTTTAAAACAACTCTCTTAAGTATGCTCAAAGAGCGAAAGGAAATTAGAAAAACGATGTAGGAACAAAATAAAAACCTCCACAGACAAATTATAAACAGTAACAACAATAAGGAAATTCTGGAAGTAAAACATATAAGAGCTGAATTGAAAAACTCACTAGAGAGGTTCAACAGCTGACTCAAACAAGCAGAAGAAGGAATTAGCGAACATGAAGTCAAATCTTTTGAAATTATCAAGTCTGAGGAGCAAAAAGAATGAAGAACAGGGCCTATGAGTTGTATGAGACACCGTCAAACAGACCAATATAGGGATTGTAAAAATTGCAGAAGGAGAAGAAAGAGAGGGAAAGGGGCAGATAGATTACTTGAGGAAATAAGTGCTGAAAACATCCCAAATTAGGAGAAAGGCATGGCTATATTATCCAAGAAGCTCAAACACTAAGTAGGATAAACCCAAAGAGACCCACAATGAGACACACTATAATCAAATTGTCAAAAGCAAACGACAGAGAAGTTTGAAAAGTGATGTTCATCATGTACAAGGAAGCCTCAATAAGATTATCAGTAGATTTCTCAGCAGAAACCTTATAAGAGGCCAGAAGGAATGAGATTATATATTTAAATTGCTGGAGTGAAAAAAAAATCAAGGGTTTTATGTATGGCAAAACTGTCTTTGAAAAATGAAGGAAGACTGGGCTTACAGCTCACACCTGTAATCCCAGCACTCTGGGAGGCCAAGGCAGGTGGATAACTTGAGGTCAGGACTTCAAGACCAGCCTGGCACACATGGTGAAATCCCATCTCTACTAAAATTACAAAAAAAATCAGCCAGGTGTGGTGGCCACACCCATAGTCCCAGCTACGTGGGAGGCTGAGGCACGAGAATCACTTGAACCCAGGAAGAGGAGGTTGCAGTGAGCCAAGATCACGCCACTGTACTCCAGCCTGGGCGACACAGCGAGACTGTGTCTCAGAAAAAAAGAAAAAAAAGGAAGGAAGAGTTAATATATTCCCAAACAAAGGCTGAACGCATACATTACCATAGACTTGTCCAACCAGAAATGCCAAAAATGGATTAAGTTGAAATGAAAACACTAGACAGAAACTTGAAGCCATACAAAAATATGACATTCTTCAGCAAAAGTAAATACATGGATAAATAGAAAACAATAGGATTATTTTTTGTTTATAACTCAATTTTTATTTTATACAGAATTTAAGAGATAAATATGTAATAAATAATTATAAATCTATGTTAATGAGCATAAAATAGTATTATAAAGATATAATTTGTGACAGTCACATGAAGTGGGGGCAGAGCCTATGAGTACTGTTTTTGTATTTAATTAAAATTTCATTAGTTAGGAATCTCCAGAGAAACAGAACCAAAAGAAAATTATAGACGGATTAGATAGATAGATAGATAGATAGATAGATAGATAGATAGATAGATAGATAGATAGATAGATAGATAGATGATAGAGACAGAGAGAGAGAGGGTAAATATTTATAAAAGAAGATTTATTATCAGAAGTTGGCTGCCATGATTATGAAGGCTGAGAACTGCAGATCTGCTGTCTGCAAGTTGGAAACTCAGGAAAGCTTGTAGTGTAATTCCAGCCCAAGTCCAAAGGCCTAAAAATCAGGGGAGCTGATGGTGTAAATCCCAAACCAATGGCAGGAGATTGATGTTGTCAGAAGATGTGTAAACAAGAGCAACTCTATCTTGAGCAGGGGCTGGGTAAAATGAGGCAACCTGCTGGGCTGCATTCCCAGACAGTTAAGACATTCTTAGTCACAGGATGAGATAAAAGGTCAGCACGAGATGCAGGTCAGATGGACCTTGCTGATAAAACAGGATTGCACTAAAGAAGCTGGCCAAAACCCACCAAAACCAAGATGGCGATGGGAGTGACCTCTGGTTGTCCTGGCTGCTACACTCCCACCAGCGCCATGACAGTTTACAAATGCCATGGCAGCATCAGGGAGTTACCTTGTATGGTCTAAAATGGGGAGGCATAAATAATCCACTCCTTGTTCAGCATATAACCGAGAAATAACCATAAAAATGGGCAACTAGCAGCCCTTGGGGCTGCTCTGTCTATGGAGTAGCCATTCTTTTATTCCTTTACTTTCCTAATAAACTTGCTTTCACTTTATGAACTTGCCCTGAATTCTTTATTGTGCGAGATCCAAGAACCCTCTCTTGGGGTCTGGATTGGGACCCCTTTCTGGTAACAATGTCTCAGCTCAAGCAGGCAGACAAAAAGAAAAAGGAGCAAATTCATCCTTCCTTCACCTTTTGTTCTATTCAGATCTTCAGTGGATTGGATGGGGCCCACCCACACTGGGAAGGCCATCTACTTTACTGAGTCCACTGATTCAAATGCTAATCTCACCCAGAAACACCCTTTTAGACACACCCAGAAATAAGGTTTAATCTGGGCACTCAGCATTGCAGTCTAGTTGGCACAGCCTTGCATTCCAGGAATAAACCCCACTTGTTCATGGTGTATAATCCTTTTTATATGCTGTTGAATTCAGTTTGCTAGTATTTTATTGAGAATTTTTGCATGAATATTCATCAGGGATATTGGTCTGTAGTTCTCCTTCCTTGTAGTGCCTTTGTCTGGCTTTGGTTTCACGGTAATGCTGGACTCATAGAATGAATTAGGAAGTGTACCCTCCTCTTTAATTTTTTGAAAGAGTTTGAGAAGGATTGGTATAAATTATTCTCTAAATGTTTGGTAGAATTTGCCAGTGAAGCCATCTGCTCCTGAGTTTTCATTGTTTAGAGGCTTTTGACTACTGATGCAATCACCTTTTAGTTTAGGTCTATTCAGATTTTTCATTTCTTTATGATTCAGTCTTGGTGGGTTCTGTGTTTCTAGGAATTTGTTCATTTCACTAGCTTATCTAATTTGTTGACATAAAATTGTTACTTCCTTATAATTTTTTATTTTTGTAAAATCAGTCACAATGTCCCCTCTTTCATTTCTGAGTTTAGTTATTTGAGACTTCTCTCCCTTTTTCTTAGTCATACTAGCCAAAGGTCTATCAATTGTGACCTTTCATGCAGCATACGAAAATCAGTCAGTGTAACGCACCACATTAATAGAATGAAAAACAACACCATATGATCCTCTCGATGCATGAAAAACATGTGACAAAATTCAATATCCTTTCATGATAAAAACACTGAAGAAGTGAAGAATAGAGGAAAACTATCTCAACATAATAAAGGCTATGTGTGAAAAACTCACAGCTAACATCATACTCAACTGTGAAAGACTGAAAGCTTTTCCTCCAAGATCGGGAACAAGACAAGCACGCCTGCGTTCACCACTTTCATCACTTTCAGTGTAGTACTGAATGTCCTAGCCAGAACAATTAGGCAATAAAAGGACATTTAAAAATTCATTTTCACTTTGGAAGGAAGAAGTAAAAGTAGCTCTGTTCACAGAAGATAATGATCTCACAAGTAGAAAACCCTAAAGAGTCCACACACATGCACACACACACACACACACACACAGTGATTAGAACTGATACATTCAGCAAAGTTGTAGGATACAAAATCAACACACAAAAGTAAGTTGTATTGTTATGCACTAACAATGAATAATCCAAATAAGAAATTTAAAAATTCTATTTATTATAGCATCAAAAGAATAAAATGCTGGAATAAACTTAACCGTGGAGGTGAAATACTGGTGTTGCAGGAAAAGGGTCCTAATCCAGAGCCCAAGAGAGGGTTCTTGGATCTCACAAAACAAAGAATTCAGGGCGTATTCATAGAGTAAAGTGAAAGCAAGTTTACTAAGAAAGTAAAGGAATTTAAAAAATGGGTACTCCATAGACAGAGCAGCCCATTTTTATGGTTATTTCTTGATTATATGCTAAACAAGGGGGTATATTATTCATGCCTCCCCTTTCTAGACCATATATGGTAACTTCCTGATGTTGTCATGGCATTTGTAAACTCTCATGGCTCTGGTGGGAGTGTAATAGTGAGGACAATTAGGCAATAAAAGGAAATTTAAAAATTCATTTTCACTTTGGGAGGAAGAAGTAAAAGTAGCTCTGTTCACAAAAGGTAATGATCTCACATATAGAAAACCCTAAAGAGTCCACACACACACACACAGAGGTCACTCTCATTGCCATCTCGGTTTTGGTGGGTTTTGGCCGGCCCCTTTACTGCAACCTGTTGTATCAGCAAGGTCTCTATGACTTGTATTTTGTACTGACATTTTTTCTCATCCTGTAAGTTAGAATGCCTTAACCATCTGGAAATGCAACCCAGTACGTCTCAGCCTCATTTTACCCAGCTCCTATTCAACATGGAGTTGTTCTGGTTCACATGCCTCTGACAAAAGGACACTATCAACAAAGTGAAAAAGTAACCCACATAATGGGAGAAAATATTAGCAAATTTTATATCTGATAAGGGATTGTTATCCAGAATGTGTAAGGAATTCATACAACTCAATGACAACAAAACAAATAACCCAATTAAAAAATGGGCATGAGACCTGATCTGGATAGACATCTCTCCAAATAAGATATACAAATGGCCAAGCTTATGAAAAAAAAAATGCTCAATATCATGAATCATTAGGGAAACATAAATGAGAAGTAAAAATAAGACACCGCTTTACACTCTTTTTTTTTTTTTTTTTTTTTTTGAGACGGAGTCTTGCTCTGTCACCCAGGCTGGAGTGCAGTGGCCGGATCTCAGCTCACTGCAAGCTCCGCCTCCCAGGCTTACGCCATTCTCCTGCCTCAGCCTCCCGAGTAGCTGGACTACAGGCGCCCGCCACCTCACCCGGCTAGTTTTTGGTATTTTTTAGTAGAGACGGGGTTTCACCGTGTTAGCCAGGATGGTCTCGATCTCCTGACCTTGTGATCCGCCCGTCTTGGCCTCCCAAAGTGCTGGGATTACAGGCTTGAGCCACACTTTACACTCCTTAGGTTGGTTATTATCAAGAAAACAGAAAATAAGAAGTGTTGGCAAGCATGTGGAGAAACTGGAACCCTTGTATGTTGCTGGTGGGAAAGTAAAATGGTGCAGCTGTTATAGATAATGGCATGGTGATTTCTCAAAAAATTAAACATGGAATTACCACATGACCCAGCAATTCTACTTATAGTGTATACCCAAAAGAATTGAAATTGGGGACTGGAACAGATATTTCTATACTGATGTTCATCTCAGCATTGTTCACAATAGTTAAAAGCTGGAAACAACCCAAATGTCCATCAATGGAGGAATGGATAAGCAAAACGTGGTATCTACATACAATGAAATACTAGCCTGAAAAAAAGAAGCATGGATGAACTTCAAGGACATTATGCTAAGTGAAATGAGCCGGTCATAAAAAGACATATCATATGATTATACCTTGGTATCTGGTACCTAGAGTATTCAAATTGTCAAGACAGAAAGTAGAATAGTGGTTGCCCTGGGCTGGGAGGAGGTGGAATGAAAAGTTAGTCTTTAACAGACAGAAAGTTTCAGTAGGAGGAGATGGAAAAGTTCTGGCAATGGCATTAATGGTGGCCTAACAATATGAAAGTACTTAATGCCACTAAACTGAACACTTAACAATAGTTAAAATGGTACAGTTTATGCTACATACTTAATCACAATAAAAAAAAAACAGAAAAAAATCACATAAAAAAGTCAGATAACCCACTAATTTTCTCTTTTTTCTGGAAACCTCCTGCCTGTGGCCCACCTTCCCTCTCTCTAATCCAGATGCACTCATCTCCAGCAACCCAGTGGCCATCCAGGACCCTCTCTTCCCAGCTCCATTGTTGGAGCCACAGCTTTCTTAATTTATTGCTTGATTTATTCCCTGGTTTTGGTGGATAATAATCTCTATGAAAGGGTGTGTGACATGTTTATAGCAGCACAATTTACGATTGCAAAAATGCCATTGCACTTTTGTGCATTTGTGGAACTAACCCAAATGCCCATCAATCACGGAGTGGATAAAAAAACTGGTAACTGTTGTGTGTGTGTCTGTGTGTGTGTGTGTGTGTGTGTGTGTGTGTGATGGAATACTACTCAGCCATAAAAAGGAATGAATTAATGGCATTCACAGCAACCTGGATGGGACTGGAGACTATTATTCTAAGTGAAGTAACTCAGCAATGGAAAACCAAACATTGTATGTTCTCACTCGTGAGTGGGAGCTAAGCTATGAGGATGCAAAGGCGTAAGAATGAGAGAATGGACTTGGAGGACTCAGGGGAAGAGGGCTGGAAGAGGGTGAGGGATAAAAGAATACTAATTGTGATCAGTGTATACTGCTCAGGTGCAGCAAAATCTCACAAATCACCACTAAAGAACCTATTCATGTAACCAAATAGCACCTGTTCCCCAAAAATCTACGGAAAGTAAATATTAAGAAAAGGAAGGGCGTGTGAGTATTAAATCCCTGCATATCCACAGTGTCTCGGTTTTGCCCTTAGTTGAATTGCAGTTCAGTTTTCCTCAGAACACTTGAGGCATTTCTCCACTGACTTCCAGCACCCAAGTGAAAGTTTTCCACCTTCCTATCATGCTTTTGTTGGTATACTTCCACCCCTACAGACGATCCCTATCCTTTAAGATTTATTTACTCTGATTTCTAATTTGAAGACTGTCTGTCTGTACATGTGTTTGTAAAGTTAGGAAAACAGTTGGTGAGCACCAGTCACTGATATTGTCTCTCCATGTTTACCTATTGTGTTTGCTGTTTTACTCCTTGCTGTGCCCAGGAAGTTAGAATTCCAGAGCTGTGTAAGCTGACTGTATAAAAAGGGACTTCATAAATTGTCTGTAGTCATAAATCTTCCCTGACTTTATGTTTCATTTCAAATTAGTTCTGGAGTTGGAAATGCTATTTATTTTCTTTAAAAATAAAAAAAAAAGTGCATCCCCAGGTGAAGAAAATATCAACTTAGTAAAAACTCCAATTTGTTTAAAACCTTAACTTGTAAACTATTATGTGTTACCTCCATCTATCTTTCTCTTTCTTTCTTTCTTTCTTTCTTTCTTT
>NW_012115311.1:2261780-2275020 GCF_000951035.1 Colobus angolensis palliatus | reverse complement strand
TTTTCAGTTTAGATTGTTATTATCACCTGAAAACCAGTCATTGCAGAGACTAGATCCTGCTATCTCCTAAGGTGTAACACTGAGGGTTAAGAAAACATATTTCATATTTCATTTCACTTTTCTTTGGTTTTCTGTTTTGTTTTATTTTGTGCCTTTGTGTTCTCAAGCATTTTCAGTTTTTAAATAAGTATTTGAGACCCATAACTATATTTGGATGCATGCATAATCAACATCACCTTCAGTGAAACCTTCCACATTTTGCAACAAATGGCAGAAACTGACCTTGATATTTTCCAAGAGGACAAATTCATAAATATGAAAACAGAAAAGAAAATCCCACATCAAGATAGCAATTGACTCAGTGCAGCTTCTGTAGTGAAATGAAGACAATTCACAAGGCTGGCATATTTATAAAATGTACAATAAATTATATAATACCACAAATAAGCAAGATAATATGAACCTGAGCCTTTCTCTTGATGCTGAGAGTTTTTATATATCTAACTCACATGCTTCATCTTCAGTGGGTTTTGTCCAAACATTCTGGAGAAATCCCCAGGGTAAATCCATCATTTAAAATCCTACTTCTGGCTGGGTGCAGTGGCTCATGCCTGTAATCTCAGCAATTTGGGAGGCCAAGATGGGTGGATCACTTGAAGTCAGGGGTTCGAGACCAGTCTGGCCAACATGACGAAACCCCATCTCTACTAAAACTACAAAAAAAATTAGCCAGGTGTGGTGGCACACGCCTATAATCCCAGCTACTCAGGAGGCTGAGGTGGGAGAATTGCTTGAACCTGGGTGGCAGAGGTTGCAGTGAGCCAAAATCGCCCCACTGCACTCCAGTCTGGGTGACAGAGCGAGACTCTGTCTCAAAAAATAAATAAAATCCTACTTCTGCTTGGTTACAGATGCTTTGTTTGAAAAGAAATAAAACTAGCTGTTGTGATTTTTTTTCATGTTAATATGGAGTTTTTAGAAAACACTGATAAAGGAAATCTATAAATAACTTTTCAAAACTGGCCAATACTCAGCTTTCCTGACTGAATAAACTTTTCCAGCAATGCAGCTAGCCATGAGACCAATAGGTTAATATGAAGTTCACAGCACTTTATTTTTTTTCTAATTTATCCTTTGATAAGTACAGAAAGGCTACATGGTGAGGCAGAGGAAGAATAGGAAATGACACAGAGTACTAAATAGCACATAAACAGAGTCAGCGGAATGGTGTCCACACAGGTTGGATTTTCTCCAGGAGGATGCACTTCCAAGCTTAGGGCCTTTCTCGGCAGCAGGCGACTCCTCATTCTCAGCCTTTTCTCCCTTCCTTGCAGCCCCCTCAGCAGATTCACCTGTTTGTTGCAGCCTCCACCACTCTCTCTATCCCAGGATATTCACACCCTCCTTCTCCTGCCTCTTCAAGCCTTAGTGGAAAGGAAAGTGGACTCAATATGTCAGCTGCCCTGTTATTTGCTGTTCTTGAAGACAGGTCCTGTTAAAATGGGCTGAGCGCATAATGGGCAGAGGCACCTAAAGAATCACAGCCTGTGGTGGGGTGCCTTCCATGGAGTAAGCATGACACCAGGGCTGTTCACTGTCACACCTTATCCCTCTGAATGACTGTCCATTACTATCTGGGGCATTACTATCTCTCGGTGAGGTTAGGGAATTCTCCCCATGTCACCTCAATGCCCACATCCTTCTTACCACACCATATGCTGCTGGCCCTTCTGAATGACCGTCCATTACTATCTGAGGTATTACTATCTCTCGGTGATGTTAGAGAGTTCTCCCCATGTCACCTCAATGCCCACATCCTTCTTAACCACACCCTATGCCTCTGGCCCTTATGAATGTCCATTACTATCTGAGGTATTACTATCTCTCGATGACGTTAGGGAATTCTCCCCATGACACCTCAATGCCCACATTCTTCTTACCACACCATATCCCTTTGGCCCAAGTTATAGAGCCTAACAAAGTTCTAAGGTTAGCAGATTCTGGCTCCCAACCGAAAGCCGTCTGATTCCTCTATCACCTGCACTTCAATTTCCTCTCTTACACAGCACGCCTCTGCTGCCGCAAGGCTACCACTAATCAAGGGCATGTATGTCTCTTGTTCCTAGAGAAGTTGCAGACAACATCCTCTAGGGAGCACCCATGGCCTCGCCAGTCCTAGCTGGTGCCAGGAGAGAGTGGACAGCATTTTCCTTCCACCACGCTTAGGTGTGTGTCTCTCGTGCTACCCCCACCTCCCACCTCCCTCCCCCACACCAAACTCCAGTAGCAGATGACTTTGGGGCTTGTCAAGTTGTTGGGTAAGAGCACTCAGAATTGGATTGGACATGCCATTTTTGTTGAAATGGAAATGCTGATTTTGTGAAATGAAGCTTGACTGGCAACGTTTTCACAATAGCTATGAAGGCTCAGGAGGCATGTATTCATATGCTTCCAATAATGTCCAAGTGCTGGATGTAACCTGGTAATGTTTGTAGGGCAGAACTCTTTATGCCATTGTGAGGTGCCGCTCCAAACCAGTACGAGTCTGATGAGTCTGGTGGAGTGCCAGAAAAGATCCCTGCCCTCCATCCTGCAGTGAATTTGCTTGAGCGCAGTGAGTGAAAGTGGACAGAACTATGTCACAACAATTCAGGGGTAGAGGGAAGTGCCTGTATCCTGACTTCTGTATTCACACTCAGGGGAGAGAGGCAATTCCCCCATTTCAGCAATGACCTGCTGTGTGGTGGCCTCAGCCTTTGAGGAGTGCAGAGAGCATGGCCCCAGTGTGCCAGCTGGACTCACCAGGACAGAGGCAGGAAAGATGATGTGTCAGTCAGCGGCGGCTGCTATAACAGAAATACCATAGACTGGGTAGCTTAAATGGCAGATTTTGTTTCTCACCGTTCTGGAGTCTGGGAAGTCCAACATCAAGGTGCCAGCCAATTTGGTTCCTGTGAGGGCTCTCTTCTTTGGTATGTCCTCACAAGGCAGTGAGAGAGAGAGAGAATAAGAGAAAGAGAGGAAGCAGGCCGGGCGCGGTGGCTCAAGCCTGTAATCCCAGCACTTTGGGAGGCCCAGACGGGCAGATCACGAGGTCAGGAGATCGAGACCATCCTGGCTAACACGGTGAAACCCCATCTCTACTAAAAAATGCAAAAAACTAGCCGGGCGAGGTGGCGGGTGCCTGTAGTCCCAGCTACTCGGAGGCTGAGGCAGGAGAATGGCATAAACCTGGGAGGTGGGGCTTGCAGTGAGCTGAGATCCAGCCACTGCACTCCAGCCTGGGCGACAGAGCGAGACTCCGTCTCAAAAAAAAAAAAAAAAAAAAAGAGAGAGGAAGCAAACTAGCAAGCCCTCTTATGTCTCTTATTAGGGCACTAATCCCATCCCATCGTGAGGGCTCCACTCCCATAATGTAAGTATTCCCAAAGGTCCCACCTCCAACTATATACATTTGCACACAAAAAATATCACATTGGGAATTAGGGTTTCAATATACGTATTTGGGGGGGGCACAAAGGTTCAGTACACAGCAGGTGGAGTGGCATTGGAGGGCTCCTACAGGGCCTGGCCGAGGCAGTGATGAGTGGTACTGGTGACAGCAGTGGCCCTAGAGGCACAGTGGGTACCAGAGGTGGAGGTGGTGAGCTTCATGCAGTTTCAGGGACCTGAGGCCTGGGCGTAGATGGTCCTACTGGAGGCTTGGATAGGAGAGGAAATGTAACTGTGGGGAGTCCCACGGGGGAGCCAAAAGGAATGGCAGTGAGAATGAGAGAACCCCAGGGATTCCCATTTATAATTAAAGGAGACGGGAGGGTCCTACAACCACAGGGGTTAACATAAAGCAGCAAAATCAAGATGATATTAATATTAATATGACGCCACTTTAAATCTCTGAAAAACATGGTTTATAGCTGTAACAAAGAAATGTTGACCTAATTTATCTCCACCATCATTTAACTGGGAGAAATAAAAAAAATTATTCCTGTTACTTGTATGAGACTGTGTTTGTGGCAGAAAGCGTCCAGGTGACCACCTGGGGATCTGATTCCAATCTGAGTGAGTATTTGAGTCTGAGCCGTGATTCAGACACTTGTGAAACTTATCCTTTTGGATGTGCTGATGCTTTCTCGTCGACAAACACTAGCTCAAGTCACCAAAAACATCATAGGACAATTGCACGTTTCCTATGCCGTTGCCGTTTGCTTTCTGTGGCTCCCAGGGCTTTGCTGAGCTGCCACACTGCACAACTGCCTGTTCCAGTCCCACATCTGGGCATCTTGTGGAACCTCTGTTTGTCACAGGGGTCTCTCCTCTGCTGTTTTGTGGGGAGGCTCAGCTTATATCATGGGACTTCTGAACCCTGGGCTTTTCCAACGATTCTTGTGTCAGTTTCTAGCTCCAGTTGTCACCATTGCTTTAAACCTGGATACACTGAGATTAGCGATGCTCATCAAGGCCTGCAGCATCCTGGGTGATGCATCTCCTTTCTTAGGGTTTCTTTGTTGTTGTTTGTACTAACTTTTCACCCAGACTCTAATATCTGTGTAGAACCCTAATGCTTATGATTAGAGTGTCTATCTCTTGATGCTCTTTGAGCCAGGCTATTTTTAAGCATCTTGAAAAAAAATTAAATTTTGTTTTCTGAAGAGACATGCCCGCCTCTCCTGGGGCTGCCAAAACGCCCTGAATGTTCTTAAGTCAAACTCCTCCACTGCACAAAGTAAGTAGGACTCAAGCTGTAAATACACCCCATTCATCACCAGATCCCATTTTAACTTTGCAAAAAGCTTGCTTAGTTCACAGTCAGGTACATTTATTTGTGTGCCTGGTCCCATAGTAGATTCAAAGTATCAGACATGTTCCCTAATGTCAGAGACTTTGCAATCTGGCTCACCTAAGAAAACATGGGGGTTAAAAAGAACTAACAACAGTGTTAGAAAAACCGATGCTTAATACTTTCTATCTCTTACTGACAAGTCTTTAACACCTTAAATGTAGTAGTCACTGCAAAAGTCTCTCCTTTTTTGTTCTTCTGTCTCTTGACTTTCTTACTCTGAATCTGGACCTAACATTAACATCCCACTACATAATCTAGCGCTTGCGCACTGTATTACCTTCAGCAAGTTACTTAATTTTGTCATGTCAGTTTTTCATATGTAAGATGGAAGGAATAGATGTTTTCTTATAAATTCGAAAATCAACGTGAAGAACTTAGCCTCTTTCTTTTTTTCTTTCTTTCTTTTTTTTTTTTTTTTTTTTTTGGAGACAGAGTTTCGCTCTTGTCCAGACTGGAGTGCAGTGGCACGATCTCGGCTCACTGCAACCTCCGCCTCCCAGGTTGAAGTGATTCTCCTGCCTCAGCATTCTGAGTGGCTGGGATGACAGGCACCCGCCACCATACCCAGCTAATTTTCATATTTTTAGTAGAGACGGGGTTTCACCATGTTGGCCAGGCTGGTCTCAAACTCCTGACCTCAAGTGATCCACCCTCCTTGGCCTCCCAAAATGCTGGGATTACAAGCATAAGCCACTGCACCCAGTGCCTCGTTCTTGATAAATATTTATTGACTTGGCAAATGGCCAATAAATATGAGCTATTGTTAGTGTATTATAAATATTATGAATTGCCATCCTCATTATTTCATTTGTCTGTAGATGAGATAATGTCAACAGTTCCCATTCCACAGTTCATGGCAGTGTGCACGTTACTTTATTCAAGCTGGAGCAGATGGTAGAACTCATTGGCTTGGGTGGCTTTCTTTTTTCTTAGCTGAGGATTGATTTATTCAGAATCATGAGGGAAGAGGAGGGGAAACCATTCCATGCCACAAAGTCTTGGGGACCTGACCCTAGTTTTAGTAACGGGGTCAAGTGGTCACTCTTCATCACAGGGATCTTCTGTTGTCCTTTAAACATGAGGGTGTCACAACTGGAAGAACTTCCTTTCAGAAACTGTAATATTAAATCTTAAATTACATGTGTGAAGCTGTTTGACATTTTCATTGTACTTTTGCATATATTTGCTTATCCTATTTTACAGGCGAAGAAATTGTGGCTTAAAGAAGTAACTCTGCTCTTCCCCCCTCAAAAAAATGGTACTGAAGTAGAATGCAGATATTTTAAACTCTATATTAAAAACTATCCTCTATGACATTGTGGCCTTCTCTTTAATATCAGGTCCCACTGGACATTGCTCCCTTAACAGCTATTTCTTTTCTTTTCATCAATTTTCTTTTGGGCAGAGTTACCTCATTTTATATTGATGTTGATTATGGAAGACTTAGCAGTAATTTAAGAATCAATTACTTATATTATCTTTTCTTGGTTTTGGGATGATAGAAAAAAATGTAAAGAACAAGGCTTTAGTGTGGAAATACATAATATACACTGAAAAGGGGCTTGTTCCTTTTCAGATTGATGTGAGCACATATCTGGAGTTGATTGTTCAGTTCTGACACCCCCTCAGACTAGGCATTTGGCACTCATTTCTATAATGCCAACTATTACACGTACATTTTAAAGTTATTGTTGATGATAAGAATATAAATAACAACTAATAAATAAAAAGTTTTGAGAGAAATACATACACATGTGTGTAGATGTATAACTATACATATATTCATGCATTTATTTTAAAACATATGTTTGCATATATGTTTTGCAAAAAATACAAATGACTCCAATAGAATTATATAATTCTAAACTGAAGCTTTTTTTATTTTTACTGTTTTAGGCAAATGTTTACTTTTTATTGCACTGCTATGGCTGCTTTCTTTTGTGTTTTAGAGCACGACTGCCATGGTTTTCTGCTCAGCATAAAATTTCTATCTGTGTAAAATTATTCCGATTGCTACCTGCAAGCTCTGTGATTTCAAATTGTTTGAATTCCTGATGCCATTCAGATAATGCTCAAAAATGCAAATATTCACAGTAGGAATGTCCACAAAAGTCATTTTCCTACATTATACTGAAGAGAAAAAAAAGAAACAGAAGTATGATAATAGTAAATTGGTATAAGAAGCAAAATACCATGGGGGTGGCAGCTAAAAGTTAAGCTGTGGAAGGTAAGACAGTGTTCTCTGAGAGTTCCTACAAATGAGGAGTATAACCTTGAATGCTTCAAAGCCTGATTTTCATGTAAAATCAAACTGACAAAGGACTTTCTGCTAGATTTTCAGATTCTATTCTGAACATTTTTAGAACACACTCCCTAATGTTTATGATTAGAGTGTCTACCTCTTGACACTCTTTGAGCCAGGCTATTTTAAGCATGTGCACAGATTTTTGCTTCCTCGAGCTTCAAGACTTCTGATTTCTGCATGTCAAAGTCAAGCTTCCAGCTGTTTAAATCATAGGCAGGGGGCAGAGTTGGTCCAATTACTAGAGGAGATTGAACGATTTGGAGCTGGTGGAGTTAAAAATATGAAGAATGAATGAAGAGAGGATTGATTGGGAAGACTGGACTCTTAGTATCTGTCTTCATAAGACTAACACCTGAGCAGATGAGTGCCCTGGAGTTGAAGTGACCCATTTCGGAATTATGAAAGTATTTCCTGAAGAACTCAGTCCACGCTCTTTTTGTTGTTCTTCCATTAATAAAATAGAGCAGGGTTTCTCAGCTATGCTACTATAGATATTTGGGGCCAGAACCTTCTCTGCAGCAGAGCCTGCCCTGTGCATTAGAGGGTGTTTAGCATACCTGGCCTCTACCTACTTGACCTCAGTAGAAATGCCCTCCCACCCCCCAGAGCTGTGAAAATCAAAAATATCTCCAGACTTGGCCAAATATCCACTGACGCAGGGGTGGAGGGCAAGATCACTCTTGGCAGAGAACCACTGAAAAAATGTTAGATACACTTATTCACTAAGACAAATTTTTTGAAATTACTTCTCCCAACCACAGTTTTTCCACTTACCTTTAAAAGGGAAGTGATAAAGTTCTACAATTTTATGTTCCGTAATATTTATCACACGTTTTAAAACTGTTGAATTGTTTTTATATAACAACAGTGCCCACATTATAAAGATAACTCATTTTAAAAGAACTTTTTCTAAATTATTGCAGTATTCTTGTGCCATTATTTTTCTCTTGACCTTCCTTCCTCGTTGGCCCCAAATTATCTAGAACCTACATAAAAAGTAAAAAGAATGGAAGTGGCCACTGCTTCTATAGAGTCAAAAATGTGATACTGCATTTTGGGGAGTTTGCTAGATATAAGAGAAAGTAGAGAAAACAATATGAGAAGTTTTGATGCTAGACTAAATTCTAACTCAGAAAAAGGAGGCTGATGATATGGTAACAGTAGACATTTTAGAAGAAGGTGGCCATGTCCTTTTTATATTCGTTTTGGAGAAGAATGCATTATAGAACTGTGTTAGTCTGTTCTCATGCTGCTAATAAAGACATACCTGAGATTGGGTAATTTATAAAGGAAAGAGGTTTAATTACTCACAGTTCCACATGGCTGGGGAGCTTTGCAATCATGACGGAAGGCAAATGAGGAACAAAGGCACGTCTTACCTGGCAGCAGGCAAGAGAGCTTATGCAGGGGAACTCCCATTTATAAAACCGTCAGATCTCATGAGACTTATTCACAACCATGAGAACAGTGTAGGGAAAACTGCCCCCATGATTCAATTATCTTTACCTGGCCTCATCCTTGACATGTGGGGATTATTACAATTCAAGGTAAGATTTGGGTGGGGACACAGCCAAACCATATCAAGAACTTAGATATATACCTTAGACTTTGGACTACTTAAGCAGTCATCTACAATTTTAGAGACAGATGCAGTTACAGAGCGTGGCCCCCATAAGAAATGTGGGTTTGGAGAAAGCTCCCTCTCTCCAGGTACTCAAGTACATCTACATCACCATGAGATGACTCCCAGTGAGGAATAAGAGAGGAGGCATCCAAAGAATGAGTGTGAAATTGCGATGAATGGGAACCCAAGAACTCTGATTTTAAACTCCTCTTTATCAGACAACATAATCCTTAACCTTTTGTGCTGTTTATATGATTCATTGAAAACACAGTATTTAAGCTCTTGATATAATACAGACTGTGCTCAGGTTTTGGGGGATTAGATAGATGTTATTGAATCTGTTTTCAGAAATCTTCAAAAGGAGTACTCCAGCCTAAGTCATTTCAGTTTTTTCCCCTACACTTTTTTTCCTTCCACTGTTAAAAAAAATCCAAACAATAAAGTTCATTACTTGCTATTATTACATCAACAAAAAGGGCATTTTAAACACAAAGTTTGACATTTAAAAACTAAAATAAAAAAAGAAGAGCTTTTACAATGTTGATGAACTCATCTTAGAGTGCATGATTTATGAATACATAAATATTCATGCAGACTTTTACAGTGATAACTACAGGAAGAATGAGAACCTAAAAAAAAAAAAAAAGTCAATCTAGACAGATTACTTTTCATTCCACCTGCCTCTTTCTTTGTTGGTGGTAGCAGGAGTTTTAAGAGAGCTGCTGTGGCTGGCGTCCCATTCATCCCAGCCTCCTTTCTAAGCCCCTGTAGCTTATGAGGACAGTGTGATTGGTCTTCTGCCTTAGCTCTACTCATTCATTAAGTCACTTCTGGTAGTAAACTGTGGCAGGCCTTCCACTTCAACCCCACCAGCCAGTTCCATCACTTTGTCTGAAAGGTCTTTATTGTAACTGAAGCCCAGGAAGAGGTTGTGGGCACAGACCACAGAAAGGGACAGCAGCTCATTCAGGCAGCCGGTTGTGGTCAGTGGGTAGGTAGTGCAGGATGAACTCCAAGAAGACTTTAGGGGCTAGGCTGCTCTGCGAAGCTGGCTGCCTGTGTATTCCTGAAACAAGCACCTCCCCAGCAGCAGCCTCCTTGCCACCCACCATGGTGCCCGTGCTCGCCGCCTTCAAGGACAGGTCATTCCTGTTTTACATTGTGGTTTGGGCCCCAAAGTTAATCGTAACAATGAATGTCCTTTGGCTGTTATCCTCCATGCATGTATTTCCCTAAGGCCAGGAGAAAAATGAGTGTCTAGGTTTGGGTGTTCTTGGTCCTCTGCAGTGATCCCTTTTATATTTCACCTATTATTTTTCCTTTCAACACTGTTGCCTTTGTCTTGTTGAATCTTTGTTGCTTAGGTAGCAGCGAAGACTTCCTAGAACTTGTAGACAGGCCAATCACAACGGCAAAGCCTTTGGAACTGTTAGATTTCGAAGCATGTTTGAAAAGAGACAACTTTCAGTCTTCTATTTGGGCAAAATCTGCTTAAGAAAATTTTGTGAGCTCAATGTGTCATTTTAAGTGAGTCTATTCATTTCATCCCATCAACATCCTCACTTTCTTCACTTAAGTCACTCAGAAATTCTGAGTGTGGAGTATATGTTTTACAGAATCATGTGCACAATTTATTGCTGCATAGAATCTGACTCTAGGTGAAACATTTCAAAGGAGAGGTTTTAATTTCCTTGCATACTTTAGTTTTAGCAGAGAAAATTGCTTGCATCATATTCATCCCCAATAAAACAGAAAGTGGATATATAAGGTGGTGATAGAAAATATAACCAGAAAAGATGCTTATTGTAACTTTATTTTAGTCATATTCTTTTAAAAAATAACTTTATGATCTGCTTTATATAAAATGAGTTGTGTAAAACACGAGTTGTATAAAAGTATGAAAAGATGCCTTGAAGTTTCAGGGATTTCTCCCTCAGATTGTAAAAAAAAAAATAAAAAAGTACACATGCTTTCCTTAAGGGCCTTTCTTTTAAAAGCTAAAGGTTTTGAAATATGTTATCTATTTCTAACCTTCAGAATTCCAAGGTCTGTTTGTAACTGCTGTCCTATGTGGGCTGAGGATATGAAGGCTGAAAACAGAACAAAGCATGCTTGAAAATGCTGATTTGAGACTCTCAAAGTTCATGACTCTTTTTGAGACACTCACAGTCTTGCATGCCAGGGGCCAGAAGGTGAACGCAAGAGTCAACAGACTTTAATTTTTTAACCGAGTAAGTTTCTCATCAGGATGTGCTACGTCATTTTTCTAGACCAGTGTAAAATAAACATTCAAGGCCTCTTATGCAAAAATTATAAAGAATTTCAGGACAATAACACCAGATCATTAAACCAAGTGAGCGGCTATTATGTATAATATTTTTCAAGACAGACATTTTTTTCCTTCTTACCTAATTCATCTTCTGCTTCAGCTGGGTACTTTGTAACTCAGTGAATGTCTTTGGTTGTTCAGCACAGGCCAGGGAGATCGGTTTCATGGTTCATTGTTTAGTAACAAGAAAACATGACTTTTGAATAATACCGTAAACTGGCAAGACAATTTTAACTCAAATGGTGCTTTATGAAATGTATATATCATCAGTTGTAAGAAATATCATTGCTTCATATGCCATTAAGAAAGAAAATATGCCAATTAAATATAATGCATCATCCATCGTAAGATGAAATGCAAATTCAGGGACATTAAAATGTGACAAATGTTAAAGATCTTAGAATTGATGTTGTTGTGGATTTCAATCAAGAGGTCTTACAATACTGTGAGCTAGCTACCATGATCTCCTTCCCACATAATTTTTTTTTTTTTTTTTGAGGCGGAGTCTCGCTCTGTCGCCCGGACTGGAGTGCAGTGGCCGGATCTCAGCTCACTGCAAGCTCCGCCTCCTGGGTTTATGCCATTCTCCTGCCTCAGCTTCCCGAGTAGCTGGGACTATAGGTGCCCGCCACCTCGCCCGGCTATTTTTGTATTTTTAGTAGAGACGGGGTTTCACCGTGTTAGCCAGGATGGTCTCGATCTCCTGACCTCGTGATCCGCCCGTCTCGGCCTCCCAAAGTGCTGGGATTACAGGCTTGAGCCACCGCGCCCGGCCCCCACATAATTTTATAGAGGCTATTTTGTTAATACAAATGAGTCAGAGAGGGTTAAAGAAATGTGCTAAAATCTCAAGTCCTGTAAGAGGTAGAATGGTGGGATTTGAACTCACAACCCCTAGCACTGAGCCTCTCTTATAAAGCAGCTTGTCCCTTTATTAGGGTCTTTCACTGGGAAAGAGAAGATCCATTGTAAAGAAAGGAGAAAATGAACACTCGATGAGAAAAAGGAAAATGTACACACAAATGTTAATGTTTTCTTTTGCTGTTTCTCACTCAATATACTGTGTGTATATATACACACAGATATATATGTGTGTATGCATCTAAGTATATGTACATTGAGAACATGTATGTATATTTTAAATGACACTTGGGAAACTATCTTTCATGTGAAATTTAACCAACTTATACTTCATTAGTGTCAAGCTGTTGATAATACATGTATCTCATGCATATTTACTGTAGATTTATGTGTGCATATATACATGCATTTTATATTTTGGGGGTGAGTGATATAGTTACTTCTGTGCAATAAACACAATGCAAGTTTAACATAGACGTATACATAAAGTTGCCTATGAAGATGAAAGGCAAGTCAGTGAATAAGCCACAGGGTCAGTTAAGAGTAGGTAAGTGTTGGTAACTGTTAGAGTAGGTAAGTTTGCAATCTGGAATTGCAAAATAACTTTTTTGGGATATATACCAGAAATTATTTCATCCACCTCACCAACACACACACACAATGCACAACACACACACACCGCCTTCCTAAGCATCCTTTTTCAATCTTATAATCTCATAATTGAAGTTCATTGTGTGACCAGAAAAGTAAAAAGATTAAGATTTGCACTTAGGTTGCTCTCCCTAATGAGCTGTTACTTCAGAGAATGAAACCTCCAGGGCAGTCTTTATCTCCCCATCCCATCTCCATCCTGCTCTGGGAGGAGGAGGGGAGGGCCGGGCTGGGATGCAGAGCCGTGGGAATTTGCTTCCATCCACTGGATGTCCTGCACGGAGAGAGGGGCTGCCCCTGATAAGGGCAGCAGAGCCAAGTGGCCTAGATGCCTCTGGAATTCCAGGGGAACAATGGCAAAGGCACACTGTGGTTTGCGTCTGCTTGCCAACGACCAAAACTCAGACACCCAATACAAGGCACTAGTGCTAAACAAAAATCAGTATTAAAATCCATCCTTTGGAAGAGGAAGGGTAAAAGGAAAAGGGATTCAGAGAAAAGCTGTTGGCACTGTGGCTTTTAAGACTCAAATAACCCTGCCGGGCGCGGTGGCTCAAGCCTGTAATCCCAGCACTTTGGGAGGCCGAGACGGGCGGATCACGAGGTCAGGAGATCGAGACCATCCTGGCT
>NW_012115311.1:2233991-2261639 GCF_000951035.1 Colobus angolensis palliatus | reverse complement strand
AAAAAAAAAAAAAAAAAAGACTCAAATAACCAAGGACAAATCCAACTTACATTCTTGCAGAGACATTCTTCAGCCCGAAAGCCACAACTGGTGGAAATCTACAAAAGCCTTGGAAAGTGGTAGACTTAATCAGATTTAGGTGGGAAAAATTAAGTAAGGAATGTGTTAGAAAATAAACTTTCACTCCTAGCTTCCTCTCCCTTTTTTTTTTCTTTTGCTTTTCTTCCTCTTCTTAGTGGGAGGAAAAGAAAAAAGATATTCATTCTCTTATTCCTTAATTTTCATCTTGCAGCTTATTATCTCAATCAGCACATCACAGTTGAGTGTGATGATTTCTGAGAGAAATTTCAGCAGGTTCTTGTGCTGTTGATGAGCTGTGGCTAATCGCCACAGTTAAAATTCTCTGTCATTACCTGAAATAGATTCTATGTGTTTGATTGGCAGGAAGGTTAAATAACGAAATATCATACAGAAGTGATGGTGTTCGTTCTTGGCTCTTGGGGATCTGGGATGGAAAGAAGGAGGCCGGGGATTATGAAACAGTAACCACCTAAGACCAATTAAACAACAGATTTATCTCAGCCAAATGGGGTCCGTAAATAACAGTGTGCATTGAAGGAGAGGCTGTGGGTACCCAGGGCTTTGGAATATGGAAATCTTCAGGTGAGGAAATTATAAGAATCTCATCTACGAAGAGAAGGTTCCCTTCAGAAATACAAGTCAGATCTCATTAGCAACATTATTCAATTGTTATTCGTGGAGGCTGAAGGGAGATCTTGGAACAGCTGAACAGCGAACTGCCTGCACTGGGACACAGCTAGAAGCGAAGACTGGGAGTTTGAATCACAGCTCACCTCTAGCTTGGTGCTCGCAGTCCCTTTCTGCTTTCAGCTTCCCCATCTGTGAAATGAAAGAGATAGAAACTAATTTACCTCCTAGGGTGTCTTCGGGGCATAATGTATAAAAGCGGGTTTGGAAAGAGCAAATGGAGCAATGTGAGGATGTTCTGGGCCAGAGTTAAGGCCAGTTCAGTGGAGAATTAAAGTACATGAGGCTTGAAAGGAAAGAATGCAAAATCCCAAACCTATATCCCACCCCAAAAGAAGAAATGAAAATGAAAGAAAGAAAACTGGAAACTGAAAGAAGAGTCCAAGGAGTGTGATATGCCTCAGAAGCATGGTATGGTCAAGGAGAGGCATCTGAAAATACCTCTGTAGGTCAATGTCAGGCACTGAGACGTTAAGGGGAAGCAGTAGGTTTGTAACAGAAGGCAATACAAACAGAAAAGGAAAGGGGAAGCAAATAAAGAATTAAAAAGTGGAATTTATGGAATAGATGCAAATGCATTAAAAAAAAAAAAACCCCACCCAGTTAGAGTAAGAAAATAAAAGTTAACCTAAAACAAACAAAAAGAACTCCTCCCTTTCTTCCCTAAGCAAATAGATTGTTTAAATCACACAGACAGTTAAGCCAAAATGGTTATCTGGTTGCTTCTTGTACACACAATCTTAATTAGCAGTTTTTAACTTGATCCTCGAATACATAGGATGAGATTCTGGGGAGGACCCAGTAAAACAAAATGAGTCATAGATCAGAACCACGCAACTTGTCTGCCGTGGAAAGCAGGATAAAGCAGGTGTTTTCTCTCGGTTGCTTGAAACCACTGGTATAAAGGCATGATGGTTGTATTTGGGAAAGTAAGCAGAGTGGGTGGGCGGGAGATGCCTCCCTTGTTCTTGCCTCTCTTTGGTAGAGTTGGCAGTGTTCTTTGTATTCTAAACAAAGCAAAGGGACCAGTACTGCCTTCCTCTGCCTGTGATAGTACCTTAATTCCTCAATGCCAAGAGATGGCACGGGGGAGCAAAACATAATAAATGACTGATTTGGAAACCAACCAAGACCAAACCTTATTTTCAAGGCAATATGAATGAAAAATAAGCTTTCAGAATTGAGGCTAATGATTGATGCTTTCGTTCTTTTCGTTTTAGCAAATGATTAGGTAGTCAAGGCAAAAGCAAATGATACTTAAGTCACCAGCATTCAGGTAATATATCAGAAAATGCCTTTCGCACCACAATCATTGTCCACGGGATTTCAAAACTGTGGTGCTTCTTGGTCACATTTGAATAATGTATGGCCTCCGGGAAAGCATCAGGCATGTTTAAACTACACACTCGTTGGTTATTGAATATTTTTATTTGAAACTCAAGAGGTAAGACACAGCAGAGAGTCAAATAGTTTTACCCCCACTTCCTGCCACTTTGCCATTTCTCCACTGATAATTCTACATTCCTATGTGAGCACAGCAGGTAGGCACATCCTGTGCAGATGGGCAAATACGCCCACATCTTTGTGTTCTCAACACATTTTTCTGCTTTGAGCCCTTTTCCAGAAAGAAGAAAATTTTCCTTGCAATAAGACCTTGGATTAGAAGCATTAGAAATGGAAAAATATTCCGGCTTGATTGCAATGTGATCGCAGTTGAAACTGAAAGAAAGTGGAGGAAGCTGGGTAGGCGGAGGAGGGAGCCCTGTCTAAACCTACGGCAGTGCTCACTGTTTAATTCTCCTTGCGGGATGCACACCCTTAAATAAAGGACTCAGGCACTGGGCCCTGGAAAAGTGGTTTCTGGACACATCTTAGTACCTGTCACCAAAGCCTCATATCTTCCATGACATATGGACATTTTAAGATCCGCAAATAAATATTCTGGGCAATAAAAAGACTGCCTGTAAGCTCAGAGTGGCAAATGGAAAACCCTGGGGGATTTTAAAAATCCTCATATTAAAGGATATGGAGCCACACAATCATTCTTTTTTAGTTTGAAAAAGAACCAATGCCATTTCCTAGGAAAATGGCACTAACCTTTCAATTGGCTACACCGTTTATTCTCCAGGTGCCCCCCCCTCCACCTGCCCTACTCTTTTTCTATGAAATATGAGTGAATACAATTTTCCCTGGAAGTGAATCCTAAGACTAAATTTTATGCTGCTTATTTCAAATAATTTTAAAAAATATTTTTGTGAGTCTTCAATCTTTGAATTAGGAAAAAACTGCTTATAAACAGATATGGACACAGTTGATGACATTCTTGGCTCAAAAAATATGCCTTCTTTCAATCTAGCCCCCGAAATAGTATTTGTAAATGATGAATTTGTGGGTAAAGGTACAATTTCCTGTAAATCAATGTACCTTACTTTAGATTTCAATTTCACACACAAAAAACCTTGCCCTTGGAAAACAAATGGCATACAAATTGCTTATGATCTTCATAGGAAAAGGCCATATGTTATTTGCGTAATTTATCTAGACTTTTATTCCTTTTTCATTGGAAACCTGTATTTCTCAATAATGTTCCAATTAAACTAATACAGCAGAATAAATCTGGGATAACTGTGTTGATAATAAATGGACATAGGCTGATTCTTTGAGCATTTTCACTGTAGGATGTGACCTAATGAATAACAACAGATGCTTTTAATGATGACATTGCCATCACATGGCTTGCTTTTTCCAGTTTCAGACCTTCTCAGAGCTATTTCACTTATTAAGGAGAACAAACACTCACTATGATTGAGGACAAATATGAAGGAGCCAACCTTCAGAAAATCCTTCTTCAGTTTCAGCTGTGCTTCCAGAGCACGGAGTTGAAGCTACTTTCAGTTTTTAGGTGTGTTAGAATAGCAGAATTCTGATTCCCCTTGAGAATATTTATAAAATTGTTTTATGATTTTGCTCATCTTTTTAAAGTGAATAGGGCAAAAACATGTTCTTACTTAATGGCTTCTTGTCCTCTTAGAAATAAAATTCCTCACTCCATAAAATGTAGGCATTGCTATTTTCTGTCTCTTAGGAATATCCGAACCAATTGGGAGGAACATAGAATGCACCAAAGAGAATCTGTTGACTTAGGAGTGCTCGCTTATGATCCGAGGAGCTGCAGAATCTTATGCATCGTTTCCAGGGGGCTGGAGAGCAGTAGGTGGTCTTGGAATCTGTAAAGGGAGGGCTCCAATTTTTAGGTATAGTGGTGTTTTCCATTTATGAGGAGAAAACAGGACATGATCATCAATGAAATTTAGGGAGCTAGTCTTGAACTTCATGTTTCCGTCTTCCAGAAGTGCTGGCTTGGTGGTCATTTCCCGGGAATTTTATATACTAAGAAACATCTTCCTTTCATGGTGTAAATAGGATGACGATCTGGGCTCAGGTTTTGAAACTTGTTTCTTTAATATCACATCCTAGCCAAAAGATCTTATTCCATGACTGTTTATGTGACATTTGGTAAGTTATTTTGTTTGGTTCTCATTTTTGCCTCCAACAAAATGATGACAATATTTTTTTGCCCCAAATAACCTCAAAAGAGTCTTATAAAAATATGGCCATTTACATAAATGATTTTTTCTTCTTGCGTGAAAATAAATACAAGGTCTTATATAGGATTATTTTTTTTTCCAATAACATGAATCCCAAGACAAGCATGGTTGCAGTATCTTCTATTTTTGTAGTGTCCTAGGGTTTATACAGCATTTTTTTTGCATATGTTAACACACTTACTTTTTACAAAAATTCTAGAAAATAAACCAGGTAGATTTTTTTTGTTTCAGAAATAATTAAAGGAAGGACCAAAAATGGTTACAGGATTTATTATATGTCGTGCAATCCTGAGAGGAGCTTCAAATCTGTGATTTATGGTAATCGCCAGTAGTCTTTCACTTCTCTTAGGTGCTAGTTTTATCAGATCATAAAATTTATACTTCCTGAGGCAAGTAGGTAAAAAAAAATCTTAATATTTTGATTTTAAAGCGCAGAAACGATAGAAGTAAGACTGTGACCAGAGGGGGAGAGAGAGAGAGAAAGAGATCTGAAGTTCTGAAGTAGAGCTTTGGGAGAACCAGCAGGAATCCTGCAGATTTCCAAATCCTGGCTCCAGCGCCCACCTGGGGACTGGGGGTATCTTTGCCCTTGGGTTCCAGGACACAGCCAGAAGTCTTACTAATTAATGTAGGATCATAGATTCAACGTGCTTACGGTTACCTTTCTATCCAACTGAAACAATTGTTCAAAGTAATTGCCTTCTCAGGCATAGCATTTTACATTCAGCTCTGTAATCCATGCCGTGTGTCATAAACACAGTGAAGCATTGATGTAATTATGTGGAGGGCAGAGTGGAAATTAAAAAGAGGAAATGCGGTCTGGTGGTTAGATTGGCAGACTCAATGTCAGGAGTTCTGTTTCTGTTTTTGACATGGCCGCTGACTCTGGGGACTCAGTTGGTCCTTGGCTCTCTGCTGCCATTTCTAGAGCTCAAGAGACTAGATCTGTCTCCCACTCAAAGGAGCATCACTTTTGATACCTTGGGACCCCTTTGATGGTACTGGATGTCCTTAAAATGGAAAAGTCATAATCCCATGCAGAGTCAAAGCGAATTTCACAGCTGGCCCATACTTCCCTGTCTGCAAAACAGAGGACAGTGCAGAAGTCATGCTTTTTGGGGCCAATTTCAATTATGAAAATAAAAATCAACCTATCTTTTTTCTTGTGACATAGTTACCAGCTCAACACAGAGAAAAGTACCAGAAAGCTCAACATGGAGGAAAACAATGCAGAGGAAAAATATTGCAGGGCCGACATTTTTTTGTGTGCATTTGAATGGAGATTAGCACCCTTCTTTTGAATTCTTTCCTTCTGCTTTTATAGAACAATCCCTCGTCTTCTGCAACTATGATGTAGCAGTGCTCTGTAGTCCAGATTCCTCTGTTTCCCTTTAGGATTTCTTATTGGTTAAAAAAAATCAGGGAAACTCTTATTTCCAGATGACATGATCATGTAGAAAAGCCCCCCAGAAATGAAATGTTCAGATAAAAATTAACAAAACATGTAGAGGATCTGTTTGATGAAAGTTACAAAATGCTGATAAATGAAATCAAAGAATATCTAAATAAATAGAGATACATATCTGTTCATAGATTGGAAATTTAATATAGTAAAGATGTTAATTCTCCCTAAATTGATCAGGCATAGATCATACAAGATTGTAGGCATAGACTACCTTGTTCTAAAAGTTGTATTTAAAGATACAAACCCTGAAATAGCTAAAATAATCCTGACAAAGAAGAATAAAGAGGGAGAATCACCCTACCCAATATTAAGGCTAACTATGGAGCTGTATCAGTGGCACAGATAGAGAACCCGGAAATATATCCACACAAATATCCTCCTTTGATTTCTGAGAAAAGTACAAAAGCAACTTGTTTGTTTATTTCTTTTTGAGATGAATTCTCACTCTGTCACCCAGGTTGGAGGGCAGTGGCCTGATCTTGGCTCACTGCAACCTCCACCTCCCAGGATCAAGTGATTCTCCTACTTCAGCCTCCCGAGTATCTGGGATTACAGGCACCCACCACCATGCCTGGCTAATTTTTATATTGTTGGTGGAGATGTGGTTTTGCCATGTTGACCAGGCTGATCTCAAACTCCTGACTTCAAGTGATCGGCCCACTTTGGCCTCCCAAAGTGCTGGGATTACAGGAGTAAGCCACTGCGCCCAGCCTGCAAAAGCAATTTGATGAAGGATAGCTTTTCAACAAATGATGCTGGAGCAACTGAATAGCTATAGTTATAAAAGTGGACCTCAACCTAAACCTAACACCTTATACAAAAATTAACTCAAGTGAAACACTGACTTAAAAAAAAAATAGTATGTAAAATTACAAAACTTTTAGAAAAAACTTCAGAGAAATCTTCAGAATCTAAAATTGGGCAGAGTTCTTAGACTTGATGCCAAAAGTATGATCCATAAAAGGAAAAGTCTGATAAATCAGACTTCATGAAAATAAAAAAAAACACCTTTTGCTCTGCAAAATACCTTATTAACAGGATAAAATGATAAGCTACAGGCTAGGGGAAAAAAAATTTGCAAACCGCATATTTGACAAATGACTTGTATCTAGACTAGATAGAATACTCTCAAAACTCTAAAGTGGAAAAAAACATGGCTGGTTACGGTGGCTCACACCTGTAATCTTAGCACTTTTGGAGGCCGGGGCAGGCAGACAGCTTGAGCCCAGGAGCTCAAGACCAGGCTGGCCAATATAGTGAAACCCTGTCTCCACAAAAAGTACAAAAATTAGCTGGGTGTGCTAGCACATGCCCGTCATCCCAGCCACTTGGGAGTCTGAGGTGGGAGGATTGCTCGAGCCCAGGTGGTGGAGACTGCCGTGAGCTATAATCATGACACTGCACTCTAGCCTGGGTGACAGAGTGAGACTCTGTCTCAAACAACAACAACAACAAAACCAGGTATGCCAACTATAGAATAGGCAAAAGACATAAACAGACATTTCACTAAAGAGGGTTTATAGGTAAGCATAAAAAGATGCTCAGCATGGTTAGCTAGGGAAGTGAAAATTAAAACCCAAATGAGGTATTACTACACACTTACCAGAATGTTTTTTAAAAATAGAGACAATACAAAATGAAGGAGGTGAGATTGGATCGCTTATACATTGCTAGTGGGAATGTACAGTCACCCTGGAAAACAGTTTGACAGTTTCTTGCAAAACGAAGCATTCATTTATCATATGATCCAGCAATTTCAGTCCTTGCCATTTATCCCAGAGAAATGGAAATTTATGCTCACACCAAACCCCATATATGAATGTTTATAGTATCTTTATTCATAATAGCCCCACAGTGGAAACAACCCAGGTGTTCTTTGACAGGTGAATAGTTAAACAAAGTGTCCTACATCGATGCCTTGGAATACTGTTCAACAATAAAAAGAAACAAACTATTGATTCGCACGACATGGATGAATCTCAAGAGAATTATATGGACAGAAAAAAAACCCAGTATTCCAAAAGATTACATACTAAATTAGTTTCTTGTTACTGCTATACCAAATTACCACAAACTTAATGGCTGAACAAATACAAATTTATTATCTTATAGTTCTGAAAATCAGGAATCTAAAATCAGTCTCTAAAGTCTTGAAAAGTCAAGATGTTGGTAGGGATGGTTCTTTATGGAGGCTCTAGGCAAGAATCCATTTCCTTGCCTGCTGAGGTTCTAGAGAATGCCTACATTCCTTGGCTTGTGGCCCCTTCCTAGTATCCCTCCAGCCTCTGCTTTCATCACCACATCTCCTACTATTATATCCCAGAGTTTCCTGCCTCCTTCTTGTCAGGACATTTGTGATTATACTGGACCCACCAAGATAACCCAGGATACTCTCCACCTCTTAACATCCTTCACTTAATCACATCTACAGAGTAGCTTTTACCATATAGAATCATGTATTCACACGTTCTGGGGATTAAGACATGGACAGGCCATTATTCAGCTATCACAATCCTGCTGGATTCCACTTATATAGTATTATTAAAATGGCAGAATCACGAAATGGGGAACAGATGAAAAGTTGCCAGGGTGCAGGGAGAAGGAGGGTAGGTGTGGCTATGGAAGGGCGACATAAAGAATCCTCGTGATGTTGAAACTGTTCTGTGTCTTGATTGTGGTGGTGCATACACAAACCTACAAGTAGATAAAATTGCATAGAACTAAAGACACACACTCGCACAAACACAAATTAGTATAAATATAATGGGAGAAATTTGAACAAGATGAGGGTATTGAGTCCATGTTAGTATCCTGATTGTGATACTGTCCAGTTTTGCAAGATGGAGTATAGCCCTAGGTGTTGTTATAGAGAGAAACGAGGTAAAGGGTGCACGGGATCTCTTTGTATTATTTCTCAAAACTGCAAGTTAATCTACAGTTATCTCAAAACAGAATGTTTAAAAATCAAACAAAATAGAAAGCCATAGTTATTATTTTAGAAACATAATAATACCTTGCATTGTTGGAGCCCAACTCCAGCTGGTAGTCAGAATTATTTGGGGGAATGATTCTAAGAATACAGACTCCTAACTCCCTCTTGGACCTATTTATTAAAATGGTATCAGATAGAGACCAGGGATCCCCATCTTTAAAAACTTCCCAAGTTATTTATTATCAGTTAGGTCTGGAAACCACAATATTCTAATACGCACTGTTTTTTCTGCAAACAGTTTTGCACGTAGTACTTTCCATTTACATCAAATGTCAAGAAGCACATGGATCCATCTTACCAAGCTGATCATAAAAGGATAGATAATTCCTCCATGTATACTCTTCAGGTGGAATTCTGATTAAGAAAATTTGAGTAATTATAGGAGAAACTTGGGACACTGAGTTAAAAAAATACATTGGGTTGACAATTCGTGTCTGAATTAACCCACAGAGAAGATTGCTGTTTTAAGGTTCCCCCTAATAGGAGAGGAGGCTGTTGTTTGGAGGCGATCCTAGCAGGGAAGGCTGCCAGGTGTGGACATGAAGAGGGGTCACATAGATAGAAGACAGTCAATGTGCTACTTTGGAAGTGAAATTTACTTTAAAAATGGATAACCCTTCTGCCACGGTACATGACGGTTTGAAGGCTTTGATTATAGCTTTGAGAGTTGGTGTGATGGGAGCTTTCATTTTAAGTTGCCAAATTGGTGGGAAAACCAAAATGTCCAGACACAGAGACTGGAGAATAGATTAAATGGTGATGCAAAAGGCGAAGGTAACTTAAAAACTCTCCTGAGTGGAGTTTTATATGAAGACACTTGGGTGGGAGGCAGTAGAAACATATGTCTCTTAAAAGATAATCTATTATGCATCCCTGACATAAATAGGTGTTGGATGAATAAAGGTAAGAAACTTACAATCTATGGGCTGACACTAGCTCAATTTAATTAATTGGACAATTTTAATTTGGAAGCTGTTCCCCAAAAGCAGAGCCTATGTCCCATCCCACAAAGTTAATTAAGAAAAAACCTGATTGGGATAATTTAAGGTATACAGGCAATTAAAATTATATGTCATGGAAAGAAACAGTGCAACAGGATTCTATGCAAAAAGCCTGCGTATTCGCTAAGAACCAGCCCATACACCAATCGCTGCTTTCCTGGGTGCTGCTTGTTTTCCCATTCCTCTTAGCAACAGAAAGCTTTAATGTTGAAGGTGAGACAGCCAATATTTGAAACTTCATCAGAAAAATCTACGTGGGTGAGGTTATGATCCTGTACTCATTTTGGGTAGCATTTGCTAATGTTTCCCAGGGTGGAAGGAATAAGTCTTGCTACAGCAATGTATCCCTGACCAAATCCTCCATGAGCAAAGACGCTCTCCTCTGCCTGTCTGATGCTCATCATGTAGTGAAGGCACCTCCAGGACTGCGACCATTTTCTTAGAGCTGTGGCCTCTGGAATAGAGATGCTATCACTGGCCATATAGAGAGAAGAATGAAGAATTCCCCCAGGCAATTAAGTGATACTAGATAATACTCATTGTGGGAATTACTAGGTCCTTTATTTACCATAATATGCCATCCTCAGGGTATCTAATACTTATTAATGTTCTTTATATTAATAACATTTGCTTTTAAAATGTTGTAGCTAGAGTTCTTGAGAAGGGAGCTGTTGCTAGTTTACTAGTCTGTCAGGGAGGAAAATTATGAAGATATCTGGGGGAGCCAGTAGAAGCGCATGTTTTGGAAGGCTAACCTTAAGCCCGTTGTGCATATCTAAGGCAATGGGAGTTTCATAGATGGAGGTGAGCAACCAAGAGCCTATGAGGAGATCCTATTTCACTTAATGGTCACAGATGACTGAGAGTTGTCTCAGTTCTGTTTCCTGGCCCTCAGAGGTCAGGGAGGAGTCACTTTCCCCAGAGGAAAATGGGCTTCTCTTCGAGGATACTGGGCTTGGAAACTGGACGTTGTAGAGAGCAATAGTCTGGAGAATAGTACGATAGCTCCTGGTTCTAGTCCCTGTTGGTTAATCCAAACTGCAGGAACAGAGATGTGGCAGATTCAGCCCAGGAACATCTCTTTCTCTGCCCTCGTGCTATTCCAAGCCCTTTCCTTAACAACCTCACTTAAACCAAATCACTAGCCTGGTCCTAAAAGACTACAAGCACTCAGCTTCTCAAACTCTGAAGTCCAATCCTTAATGGATGTCAGCTTTTTAGTGTCTCTTTACATAACTCTCTGATCAGATCCTCCAGATCTTGGGGGCATCAACCTTATTGTGCAAGGCACCTTGGCACATCCATGTCAGAACATACTAGAGTGGAACGGTGAACCATTAATCAGCTAGCTGAAAAAGGTAAAGAACTTAGATATTGCTAGATATGCCTACAGTTTCCTGCAGGTGAGCGATTCCTACAATACTGTACTTAAAATTCCAGTACCATTGTTCTCAGGAGCTTACTAAACATTTTAGGAACTAAGCCAACATTATTCTCCCACACCTGCCCTTTCATATCAAAGGGATAAAGGCCAGGATTGCTCCTCCGCAGTTTATTGTTACCTTTTCTTTTCCTAGGTCAAGAGCTTTCCTTGGGCATAAGAAGCTCAACTTAACCACCCCAGTCTCACTTTCCTGAACAACATCTGCACCGTGTCCTTTGGGTGTGAGATAAGGTTTAATCAAATCAGTAGAAACTTGGCTGTGATCTGAAATACCAGTCAATGCAAGAATCATGCCCCATCCACCTGGCCTTTTCACTACAGGATTCATGTGTTGAAATGACTGAAGACCTTGTGATACAGATCAGATTTCCTATAAATACTATAATTTATTATGGAAATTTTAAATAGACTGGGTATTCTGTTGCTCTGGTGTTTAATTCCATGTCAGTAATGGAAGTAGAGAATTAAATGTGGGCTCAGTGACACCTCAAGTCCTTAACTAGTTCTCATCTCCAATGTCGTACTTCCAGTAGATGGCTGGGTTATGTATCACCACCATTGCCAGGAACTACTCTGTTCATGTTGTTTCCTGATTGTAGGTACACTCTTAAATTCGGAAGAACTTTCTCAATGTTTCTTTCAGCTTTTCTCTGTAAACGCCTTATTTGATATGGAACAATCCTGTGAGGGATATAAGGAACACCCCCTTTGAATGTATAGAATATCATCCTATGGTGGTGAAATGTCTCAACATGTGTAATAGTATGCACCTGGGAACTCATGCTTTTGAAAACTGATTACGGCATTCTCTCTGGGACTTTTCACTCTAGTTTACATGCTGAGGTCTAAGTTGATGCAGTACCAGACTGGAGGGTGGGCACCTGGGCAACATGAGGTCCCATCAAACCTGGCCCACTTTTCCCAGACTACCTCACACTACTCTTTGCTCACATCTCTGTATATCCACCCGGACTCTTCTGCTCCCAACACCCTCATACACCCAGCACTTTCCCACATCTCTCTTTCTCTTATATTATTTCATCTTTACCTTTGCCCATTTAGCCACATGAGTTACCATGCTTTAGCCTCTGAATGCCAGCTTCTTCCCAATATTAACACCAGAGTCAAGTTGTTCTTCCTCATTCATCCAACAAACATTTGTTGAGTACCTAGTACTTCCCAATTGACGTGCTAGGTTCAGGGTACCCATTGGTGAATAAGCAGCCATGCTGTCTTCCTTGTGGAGCTTTAAAGTCTATTGAGGGAGGCAGAAAATAAGCTGGGAGCAAACAAGTATGCAAGAAAGAACAAGCAAAGAAAGAATAATAGAGAGAATGTACTTAGAGAGGGTGGTGAGATTTAAGCTGAGTCCTGAAAAATAAGAAGTCAGGTGTTCTTTGCAAGTGAGAATAGAGACAGGGCACCTGGCAGAAGGGACAGCACGTGACGTGATTTGATATAAGCTTTAAAAACTTGGTCTGGCTGCATGTGTGAGTGCATGTGGGAGGAGGACAGGAATTGAAGTGTGGAGACCACCAGGGGGCTGTGGAAGTAGTCCAGAGGGAACTGATGGATGAGAATGGTGGCAGTGAAAATCAAGGGAAGTGATGATGTTGGACTGGACATAAAGGATGAGGGACAGGGAGGGGCCAAGGATGGATCATTCCCAGGTTTCAGTCTTGAAAGTTGGAGATGAAACCTTCCCAACCAATTGAAAGCCTCTACTTACCTCTTTCCAGCTTCATGCAAGGCACCCAATAAGAGATCAAGACATGTCTGTTCCTTTTCCATTTTCTTTGAAGACTTAGCAGCACATTCCATATAACACTTGTTTGGCAGTAACTCACATGCTATCATGTGACTTATGTTCCACTGTTTTTTAAATTAAAGATACTGGAATGCATCGTCAGACAAACACTAAAAGTATACAATTTGCCATTCTAGGAAACAGCCCACATAGCTTTTTGAGGACAGTAGTTTCTTTCTGTGATAGTTAGATCACAATGGCGAAAAGAAAGCACCAATTAGAATTCCTCTTTACAATTTTAATTTCATCTAATCATCTAATATTCTATTCCTGATTAGTTATGTGCCCATAGTCTAGGGTGATATTAATGTTGGGTGCGTTTCCAAAGGTTCAAGGCAGACGTCAGGCACAACCCTTACTCGTGATTGTGGACATGAGGGTAAATGACAGGTCTGCATTGGTGGAAATGCTGAGGCTAAGCTGGGGTTGGGTGTCTAGAGTAAACAGCCAAATTGGCAGGAGGACCCTGAGCGGATCAAATGTTTTCAGTCAGGCTCATTTGCACAGCCAGTGAGAGAAGCGAAAGAATCTGAGCTTGCTTATTGAATGTTGAGGGGCAAGGAAGGGATAGGTAAGCTGCTAAAGGAGGAAGCTGAGTGAAGCTTGTTCTCTAAAAACCTGTGGTTTAGATCACTTAGCTGAAGATCTCAGGTCAGACTGTACTCTCATGGGTTTCTGAACCAATAATGGAGGTCTGAGAGCCCAAAGATGATAGGTGGACTCAGATAGGCTCAGCTAGGGTGTGTTCTGAGTTAGGTACCACAGAGATGAGTCTTGGCTCTGGAGATGTTTGAGCAGAAAGGTTCAGAAGAGCCACATATAACATGGTGATGGGGTTGAGATGAGACCCTTAGCTGGAGAGGTGTAAGAAAGTCACTCATCAACATTCAGGGGGAAAATCTTTTATTAAGAAAAAGACAGTCTTTATATAAATGCTTCTATTATACAATTGTCCAAAAAGTTGTGAAATTAACTTAGTAGTTAACTTAGTAGTTAAACATTCTGCAAAATAGCAAAACAACAAACACAGGTTGCTCAGTTTTTCCACGTTGGAAAAAAAGGAACGCTGCATCAGTTCAACCCATAATTTCAGCCTGTGCTCACGGGTTGTGTCTGCACCGAAGGAGTCATCTGAATGATAGGCTTTGCTGCTGGTCATTTCAGTCATTTAGAAAGCGCTCCAGCCTGGCTCCTGCTGTGAGGAAAGACCATGTCTAAACCACTGCAGCTGAACCAACGGACTAAAAAATTTTGTGAACCCAATTAGCTGTGGCATGGCTCTTTGAGTAAGCCACACAGTTGGGACATAGTGTCGGCTCTGCCACTCATCCAGCAGTGGCAAATGCTTAACCATTGACAGTGACTGCACTGTGCTGCCCTTGTTCAGGTCACCCACAGGACAGGCACACACTCCTTCACTTTTCAAATACTAAAGTGAAAATAAATATAGCCAGACGAAAGGTATCAATCGAGAATGTGGAATGGGGAATGAACAAGGAATCATTGCCTCCTGATGACAGCCTGGGAAAACAAAATTTTGGATCTAGGTGCTTTCAGTTTTCAATGATACGGGTTAATCCTGCTCCCCTTCTCCCAGAAATACACTGCTTTATTCAGTTCTGTGCAGCCTACAGGTCCAAACTCATCCCTAGTGACATGCACACTGGCTATTTCCCTTCTCATTTTGGACAGAAGACAAAGTGTTCAGGAAGACCCTACTGAGTTAGGAGTTTTATAACAATAACACTCAATTACAGTAGTAAAATTATTTTTTTTACCAATTTATTTGTGGTGTTCCTTTCCTTATTGTGTTGATGCAATTTCTTTCTTTTCCCTTTTTTTTTTTTTTTTTTGAGATGGAGTTTCGCTCTGTCACGGAGGCCAGAGTGCAATGGCCTGATCTCGGCTCACTGCAAGCTCTGGCTCACCGGGTTCACGCCATTCTCCTGCCTCAGCCTCCTGAGTAGCTGGGACTACAGGCACCCACCACCACGCCCAGCTAACTTTTTGTATTTTTAGTGGAGACGGGGTTTCACCATGTTAGGCAGGATGGTCTCGATCTTCTGACCTCATGATCTGCCCGCCTTGGCCTCCCAAAGTTCTGGGATTATAGGCGTGAGCCACCATGCCTGGCCAATGCAATTTCTTTAACACTACCAAGAAAATGTATCACTATAATGAGTTTTTTATTCAATTTAAAGGCTTTAAAAAATTGTTTGTCCTGACAAAATAACCAAATGTTGATCACCTATATATTTTAAGTTTTAAAAGAAAATGTTTTTGTCTTCCCCCAGGGCCTCTGCATAAGATGAGAGTGTGATGATGACTCAGACTGGGCTTCTGTTTGAGTAACTGTTACTCTCCTGACCAGGTAAGTTTCCCAGATTGACGTTCCTTTCATGTTTCTCACAAAAGCCATGGAATCAAGGTGGTATTTGGTCAGAAGTTGTGCAAGACTGACAACTTATAGCTTGGGCAGGTATGGCTGCTTTGGACATTGTGCACCTTTATAAAATAAGAAAACAATGCTTCTTTTTAATAGCTTAAAAATGCTATTCCATGATATTAGAGTATTTAATGTGGAGGTAGAAGTTAAGCCAATCTGATGCTTTTTCTTTAGAGATATTGGATATTGGATTTTGTCTGTCTAGATTACTCTCAGTTGTTTCTCTGAACTATAATTTTGATAACATCACAAGGGCAAGTTATATTCGTTATTTATGGTACCTGCAACATAGTGAAGACGTTCATCTACATGCATACATTCTTTTTTTTTTTTTTTTTTTTTTTTTTTTTTTTTTTTTTTTTTTTTTTGAGATGGAGTCTTGCTCTGTCACCCAGGCTGGAGTGCAGTGGTGCGATCTCGGCTCACTGCAAGCTCTGCCTCCTGGGTTCATGCCATTCTCCTGCCTCAGCCTCCCGAGTAGCTGGGACTACAGGCGCCCGCCACCATGCCTGGCTAACTTTTTGTATTTTTAGTAGAGACGGGGTTTCACTGTGTTAGCCAGGATGGTCTCAATCTCCTGACCTCATGATCTGCCTGCCTCAGCCTCCCAAAGTGCTGGGATTACAGGCGTGAGCCACTGCGCCTGGCCTACATGCATACACTCTTTACAGGTCAGGAATAGATCGTGAAGCAACATTTATACATTTTTTAGGGAATATAGCCTCCTAAATTGTGGTTTCATGCTCAGCAACAAAAGTGAATCTGCAGTGTTCGCTATGGAAATTGTATTAATTTGCTTCTTTTCTTCCTAAATCATATGTTTCAGTTAACTTCTATTAGCAACAAGACTTTTCTATAGGTAAGGACTTACAAACTATGCCACACATGCATTTCTCCTAAAAATATATTTATTAAATTGATTGAAAGTTTAAAATGAATAAAAATAATGCTTGTGCTCCCTCTTCCCATGTTGGGGTCTCTCACATGTTAGCCCTCATAACAGTGAGGGTTGGAAGTCCCTGAAAAGAATGTTGCTCTCCACCATGTGCTCCTATAGCATCATGGACACATCTGCATGACAGCATTAATCCCTTTCAAGGGAAATGCATTCTCTAAAAAATAGATTTTAGTGAGGTAGAATATGCATACAAAGTTTACTCTTTACCATGTTTAAATGTACAGTTCAATAGCAATAAATATATGTATATTCTTCTTCCCCCACTTTCCTTCTCCCCTTCCCCCTCCCTTCCTGGTCTCTGGTAACCACCATTCTCTTCTCTACCTTCATGAGATCCACTTTTTGTAGCTCCCACATATGAGGGAGAACATGTAATATTTGTCTTTCTGTGCTTGGTTTATTTCACTTAACATAATGGCCTCCAGTTCCATCCATGTTGCTGCAAATAACAGGATTTCATTCGTTTTTATGGCTAAATTATATTCCATTGTTTATATGAACCCCCATTTGTTAATCTATTCATCTGTTGATGGGTATTTAGGTTGATTCCATATCTTGGCTATCATGAATAGTGCTGTAATAAACATGAGAGTGTAGATACCTCTTTGATATACTGATTTCCTTTCTTTTGGATACATGTCCAGTAGTGGGATTGATGGATCATATAGTAGTTTTGGTTTTAGTTTTCTGAAGAACCTCCGAGCTGTTCTCCATAGTGGTTGTACAAATTTACATTCCGACCAGCAGTGTATGAGTGTTCTCTTTCTCCATATCCTTGTCAGCATCTGCTATTGCCTGTCTTTTTGATATAAGTCATTTTAACAGGGTGAGATGATAGCTCACTGTGGTTTTGGTTTGCATTTCTCTGATGATTAGTAATGTTGAGCATTTTTTCATATACTTGTTGGCCATTTGTATGTATTCTTTTGAGAAATGTCTGTTCAAATCTTTTGCCCATTTTTAAATCAGATTATTTGAATTTTTTCCCATTGAGTTGCTTGAGCACCTTATATATTCTCATTATTAATCCCTTGTCAAATAGATGGTTTGTAAATATTTTCTCCCATTCTGTGGGTTGTCTCTTCAGTTTGTTCATAGTTTCCTTTGTTGTGCAGAAGTTTTTGGCTTGATGTAATCTTATAAGTACCACGCGTTAACCGATTGCACCGCTGGAGCCGCTTGATGTAATCTTAATTGTCTATTTTTGCTTTGATTGCCTGGAGTTTACACCAACAGCAAACAATCTGGAAAAGAAACCAATAAAGCAATTCCACTTATTATAGCTACAAAAATTTAAAATACCTAGGAATCAGTCTAATCAAAGAAGTGAAAGATCTAGATGAGAAAAACTATAAAACAATCCTTCTGAGACGAATATTGAAGAGGACACGATAAGTGGAAAGATAGTCCATGCTCTGGACTAGAAAAATTAATATTGTTGAGACAATATACTATCCAAAGCAATTTGCAGATTCAATGCAATCCTTATCAAAATACCAATGACTTTCTTCAAAGAAATAGAAAAAAATCCAAAAATTTATATGGAATTTATTTGCATAAATAGCCAAAACAATCCTGAGCAAAAAGAACAAAGTTGGGAGTATCATACTACCTGAGTTCAAAATTCATTACAAAGTCATAGTAACCAAAACAGCATGGTACTGGCATAAAAACAGACATCAGACCGATGGAACAGAATAGAGAATCCAGATATGAAAACAGGTATTTACAGCCAACTCATCTTCGACAAAGTTGCTAAGAATATACAATGGTGAAAAGATAGTCTTCAATAAATGGTGCTGGGAAAACTGGATATCCATATGCGGAAGAATGAAACTAAATCTCTCTCATCATACTCATAAATCAAATCAAAATAGATTAAATACTTAAATCTAAGACCCGAAACTATGAAACTATATGAACAAAACAGTGGGGAAACACTCCAGGACTTTGGTCTGGGAAGTGCATTCTTATATGTTTCTTTCTTTCACTTAATTGTGAGAGTTGTGGACAATATGGTAGAATGTCAGGGTTGAGTTTAAATCCACTCTAGGCCATGGTTTAGTTTTGAGATTGAGGTTAAGCTACATAACCTCCCCAAATCTCCATTTTATCACTTGCTTAGAAAAAGACAGATTAATAATACCTCCCTATATCACAGGATTGAATATGGAATGGATATGAACTTTCCTGCTATATGTTAGGTGCTCTGAAAATGAGAATGTTTACACCTAATTTTTAGTGTTATTTATCTTTTAGTAATCAATGCTTAAGTCTCTATCTGCCCTAAGTAAGGAGTGTAATAAATGTATGTTGAATGAATAAACTGATGAATAGAGGGAGAAGAAGGAGTCATCAAGGTTTTGCTTTGAAGGAGTTTGCCTGGAAGATATTTTCTTCCTTTTCCCCCAGCCAGCATTCCTCACTCAAATTCCTAATACTTTCCAGTGCTTATATAGTGTTAGCATGTGGGCAGGTGGAACAGAATGACATGGCAGTGGCTTTTGGCCATTCAGTGCCTACTTTTGAGTTGGTTAATTAGTCAATTGAGTTAGGTAGAAACCACTGTTCTGTATGTTAAGCCCAAATCCACAAAAATGGGGGAAAATGTATTTCTCAAAATTATTGCTGTCAGGTGTAAAGAAAAGCTTATAGCACTCCAGAAAGTGTCCCCAGCTAGCCCACTGGTGCCGAACCCTTGGCTCTGTGCTGTAGAAACCTTCAAAGAGGCTAGAGAAAGATGAATCTCCACTCCCCATCCACCGTGTTGCAATACCAAGTGCTTTCCATAAGCATTTTTTAAGCTAAAAGACAAACGTACACATCCATCATTATTATTTCATTAGTTCTCCCCTTCAAAATAACCTATTTCTTTCTCTATGTCTCTTTTGCCTGTTGCTCTAACAGCAAGTGATGAAAGAGAAGCCTCCCCAAAGAAGATTAAAACATGATTTGTTATGAAACTTCTAGTTTTCCATGGTTAAATGCTATTCAGAATACAGGTAAAGCCACGAGGAGTTTCCCTGGTGTTTGCCAAGCCCAAAGCCGCAGACAGATGAGAGGGGCAGAACATGAGCAATGAGGGAATGTGGGCTGAGGGATTCCATGTTTAGACAGATGGCTTTAGGCAGTGGGGCTGGCCAGAGAAAGCAAGAGCCTGCCTGGGGCACCAGGCCCCAGGAGAGCAAGCAGAGACGTTTGCATCAACCATGTGAGCTCATGGGGGAATCAAGTATGAAGACAGGATTCTCAGTCATCATCAACCGCAAAGTGTCACTAGGAAAGGAGAGTGGCTTTAGTCATCAACTGGATAAATGGCTTATTTTTCTTGAGGAAGAGCATTTATGAGAATGAAGTCATGTGGAAAAAGGTGTCAAAATAAGAAGCAGTAATGATAGACCTGGCTGGGTGCGAGTGGTGATGGGGTGGTAATCTGGCTTCCTTGTTATCTCCTGACCATTATGTGTTCTTGGTCTGGAATTGGCCTACTAACTAGGTTTATTTATTTATTAATTAAATTAAATTAAATTAAATTTTTTTTTTTTTTTTTTTTTTTTTTGAGATGGAGTCTCACTCTGTCACCCAGGCTGGAGTCTCGATCTGTTGCCCAGGCTGGAGTGCAGTGGCATAATCTTGGCTCACTGCACCCTCCACCTCCCAGATTCAAGTGATTCTCCTGCCTCAGCTCCTGAGTAGCTGGGATTACAGATACCAGCCACCACACCCAGCTAGTTTTCGTATTTTTAGTAGAGACGGAGTTTCAACATATTGGTCAGCCTGGCCTGACCAACTCCTGACCTCGAGTGATCTGCCCACCTGTGTCTCCCAAAGTGCTGAGATTACAGGTGTGAGCCACTGCACCTGGCCACTAACTAGGTTTATTTCATATGTCAAAGAATCTGATGATTGATTACTGATGTCTGCCTCAGGATCAGAAAGACAACTGGTAGTATTCAGGCCATTTCCTGGCCTCCCAGGTACAGAACTTAACCTCCTTAGACTTTATTTTCTTCATCTTGAGAATGATGCCAACTACAGTTATGCGAATTTTTCTAAACCTAAGGACTAACCAGTGAGAGTATTGTTTGAGGGTTACTGTGAGTACATTGAGTTCACTTGTTTATAAAACCATTTTCAGCATTCAAGTAAATGAAAGTATTCAGCCTTCAATATAATTCATCATAACTCACTCACTGTATGTTTTTCTCTTTCTTTTCCTTTTGGCTGTATATTAGAAATCCCAAAATACCACAATAAAACCTTAGGTTCATTGTTCCTGCATATCCTATTCTTGTTTATACTTACAATTTTTTAAGGACATTGAACAATTTCAGATTAGTAATGAGCTCACAAAAGGACTAGAAGACCTGAAAAGAGTAAGTGAAATAACAAAGTGAAAATAACGTACTCGTTAAGCCCCCAAAGTACAGATGTTCAATGGGGACATACTTTCTGTTATCCTGAGCTCCAAGCACATGGCAAAATTAGCAAAGCATAGAGAAGAAAAAATTCTGTTGTTAATTATCTTCCTCCAGTAAACACCTTATTTCAGTTTTTCTCAAACGGGGTCTGCAGATACATTTTGAAGCTTTGTGATTTTTTTTTTTCTTTAAAAGTTGTTATCCAATTAGTGAAATTTAGAAGCATTGCTTTACTAAAATTTTAAAATATGAAATATTTCAAATCTCAGAAAACAATGCAACAGATACCAAGAGAGCCCATCAAGCAAATTGGGAGGATTTGCTGTATTGTTTCTGATCTCCAATTTTTTAATGGAATACAAAACTTACATATGTAATTAAAGCCACTCTGCAGGCTTCCTTTCTCTTTTCTTCCCACTTGAGAGGTAGCTGCTAACTTGTTGAATTCACTTTGTGGCTTCATAGACTTTTCTATGGTGGCTTTTCATTAAGTTGTATCAAGCATTCATTTTTTTTTCACTGCTAAAATGGATTAAACACCTACTGTTCATCTATCTATTTTGGATACAAATGTGAAAGGTATTTAAGGAACAGAACAAAAGCACAGAAATTAATTAGTGACTAAGAGATTAATTAACTGTACATTCAACAGATTTACCAAATACCCATAAAGTGCTAGTTCACAGTTTTTCAATAATGAATGGTAAAGAACAGGCGATGGGTTGAGCAACTCTGATTCATCTAATACTAACACAGTTTTGATATTAGTATCAAAATCATAGATTAATTGAGAACTGGGACTGAGAGGTCTGGCTCCCTGGATTTGGCTGATGATCCTTGGCATGACCTTGAAGAAGTCAGCAGCCCTGACTCTACTGCTATCATTGGTGAAATATGGATGCAATGAAACATTTTCTTCACACAGAGGCATTAGTACAAATAAGTTCATGTCCTTGAAACCTCTGAATAAAAGCTCATTATATTCCAGGCTAAAGATGGAATAGAGACTAATTTTGTTAAATAGAGATAAACAAAGAACATATTATTAATTGGAGAACTTGCGTGTTGAAAATTGGGAAAGATATTCATTAGTTTAAATGAGGCTTTACATATTAATTGTAACCAATATATATTAGGTAAAATATTGAGAGAGACTGAAAAGGCCACATATACATGCTAATGTAGGTTTGGGTTTTTAAGCACTGGGGTTTTAGTGTCTCATTTAGTGAAATGCCGTAAGAACCAGAAGATTTTGAAGGCTGAATGAAAACAAGAAGTGATTGTAGTTATTAATATGAGAAACAACATCACTCCATTAATGAGTACTCAAATTGTTTCATCTTTATTGACCTCACCTTCTAAAATAGATAATCCTTAAGATGCTCTCTGGTATTCTAGCTTTCTTCTTTCTGAGCACGTTATTCCTTTGCATTTTAGTCATGACAAATGAATTTGTACAAAACAGTGTCTTCAGATTTACACTGTGACCAAAATGTTGGATTGAAAACAAAATTTGTTGCCTTTATTTAATATTTTGATGACATAGCAGAGATTTAAAAACTATTATTTATACTATTTGAGACTTAATTGTAACTCGGAATATAGAGTTAACTCTTTTTCTTTTAGTAGCAAGAACTTTTTGGCAGAAAGATTTTGTTTCAGTGACAGACATGACATAGAAACAGAAAATATGATTGTATACCTTTAACCTCATCACCAGGCAGCTGAGCTATTGGTCATGATCTGGCTTCCAAGTTGCAATCTGTCGCTCACAGCTTGCCTGAAATGGGCCAGAAAAGCAGGTTTATTGTGTTTCTACAGTTACATAGAAGTAGAAATGCTCCTTGGTCCTCTGACTGCAATATGACAGACTAGATTAAAATACAGAAATGTATTAAAGAGACATGTATTCACAGTTCAGTTTTTTAAAGATTCACACCCTCAATATATTCCTTTTTGGTACTTCTGTAACATACTTGACAAGATGCCACTGTCAAGCCTTTTTGTACATTGGTTGCCCAAATTAGTTTTAAGCAGATGATTTTTTACATCAGTTAAGATAATACTAATCTTTTCATTAGTTTAACTTTGAAATGATGTTTAAGAACATGATACTTAAATACAATGATTTTCCTATTTTGCCAGCAACAGCTCCAACATGCCAATACACGTGGACATTTCTTGGAAGAAATGTTCAGGATTGTAAACATCTTTGCTGAAGTCCTCAGAATTACAAACTTATGATTCAGAACAAATTTTCAAGTTGAAAAAATAGAAAACCCAATGATTATATCATCTAGGTCTATGGATGAAATCTGTTAGCAATGTGGAGGTGGTAGTAAAAATGGGTTTTAATTAAAGATAAGTATTTGTACATGTGATTTTTCTGGGCAGAAATAACTATTTATTATATTCTAAAACCCATGAAGGCAGCAACATAAAGAAAACAACTTTGGACAAGTTATTTAATCTTTCATACTTTATTTCTTCATTTGTAAAACAAGGGTAATACCAGTCCTTACATCATAGATTTATTGGAGGCATTGAATGACATAATATGCAAAAAGCACCTGAAACAGTACTCACACATACTAAGCATTCAATAATTGTTACCTGTTATTATTTTTAATATTATTAGGAGTGATAATGCAAAACATTGATAAGAGAAAGGCAATTCAGGGTGTTCTTGTCTATTTTAAAGCCTTCATGTCTTAATTTAGAAACTTTTTCACTTCTAGTTAGGATATTAGGTCTAAAACACTTAATCTGACTTTTCTGTTAGAAAGGTATGATTATATATGTCAAAGAGGAGAATTATTTCAAAGTTTAATTACAGTTTGGATGAAGAAGTTGAGTGATTGTCTTTTGGCAATTGGAATTTCTTTCTAAATTCCTACACTTTAAAAACTGAAGTGTTAACCTCACTATTGTAGCACACACAGCTTCAGTAGAGTCTCATACTGGAATCCTCATTTCATTGCTTTGGAAGCGGTCAGATGAAGATAGTTTGTCTGATGATGAAGATAATCTTTGAGGTAGAGTCCCAGGAAGAACTGGATGGGACACTCCTATGGGGTAATTTGAGCAGAGATACTGGGACCACAGTACAGACGAAGGTGCCAGGATGTAGTCTACCAATGGTACCCGGGAGCTAGCACCATCCTGAGCTTTTACCACACACACCTGAAGGGGCGAGGGGTTCTGATCCTGGAGACAGAGGGAGTCTGCAGAGAACGCGGCCTCACAACATTGAAGGGCAGCTTGCCTGTGGTGACACTGTAGGAAGGGAGCTGAGGGAATAACCACCAGAAGCTTACTGTCCCTGGCCGAACCCAACCAGAAGCCAGGGGACATGGGGACTGTTGGTATCTTTCACTTCCTGTCCAAGTTTCCGGGGTTGATTGCACATGAAAAAGGGTGGAGTGTGGATCTGTAGGGAAAATGGTGGGGAGGGGGATGTGAGGGGAACAAAATAAAAACAGACTAGTACAGGTTACCGGCAGTAAACATGTGACTAATGATAAAAGTGTTCTTTTTTTCTCCCCGTGTTTTTTTTTTTTTTTTTTAAGACGGAGTCTTGCTCTATGGCCCAGGCTGGAGTGCAATGGCGCGATCTTGGCTCACTGCAACCTCCGCCTCCCAGGTTCAAGCGATTCTCCTGCCTCAGCCTCCTGAGTAGCTGGGACTACAGGCGCGCATCACCACGCCCAGCTAATTTGTGTATTTTTAGTAGACACTGGATTTCACCATGTTGGCCAGGATGGTCTCCATCTCTTGACCTGATGATCTGCCCGCCTTGGCCTCCCAAAGTGCTGGGATTACAGGCATGAGTCACTGTACCCGGCCTTCTCCCCTTCTTTTTATCCCATAAAACTGGCATAGAGAAATAGGATTGCTCTTAAAATGTTTAAATTATATAAGCAGGGATCCCGTTTAACATGATACTTTTCAGAGAGAGATGCCTGTCAGGTGAAAGTTACTCTGAAGGTAGCATTATTTAAGATATTCATATACCCAAAGAATGAGTATGTGGACCAGAAAGAAGCTGTTGAAGCTACTACATTCTAATTAAATTAATGATTTTCTTTCCAAATTCCCCTTGAATCTCTATTCTTACTTAGCTTTCTATCACAACACATATCAAATGACCCATTCCAAATACCAACATTGGTGGATTAGAGTATACTTAGTTTCACGTAAGAATTATGGGGGTTTTAGTTATTTTATGATAATATTATTATGGTCACATATCATTTTGAAAAATATAGTTCATTCAAGAATACAATCTAATGGATATTTGATTACTTCATAACAATCATTTTAAGTATATTATACAAATGAACATGGTTAACTTTTAATATTTTTCAGAGGGAATGATATAGATTCTGCCTTTATTTTGCCTCTATAGTAAAATTATTGATAAAGTAATTAAAGATATATTGTTCTACATTTGTATGCCCGTGGACAGTAGTTATCAGCCTCTTTTATGTTTCACTAGTAATTATATCCCATATAGCAATTTTTTTTTTTTTTTTTTTTGAGACGGAGTCTCACTCTGTCGCCCAGCCTGGAGTGCAGTGGCTGGATCTCAGCTCACTGCAAGCTCCGCCTCCCAGGTTTACACCATTCTCCTGCCTCAGCCTCCCGAGTAGCTGGGACTACAGGTGCCTGCCACCTTGCCTGGCTAGTTTTTTTTTGTATTTTTTAGTAGAGACGGGGTTTCACCGTGTTAGCCAGGATGGTCTCGATCTCTTGACCTCGTGATCCGCCCGTCTCAGCCTCCCAAAGTGTTGGGATTACAGGCTTGAGCCACCGCGCCTGGCCCATATAGTAATTATTATTTACCATGAAATAATTATATAGTAATTAAAACCTATATCCTGTAGGTTTTAACAAATAAGAAATGTAAAACCATATACTTTCAGGAAAGGTCATATTTCATAAATATTCTGTTATTATGTTTATCATTTACTGTAAGTGTTAAGGCTGTGAAACATTGTAGTAGAAATTACTAATGTTTTAAAACAAGTCAAAACTATTCTTTTATGGTCAACTACAAATTTTACTACTTTAGTAACAGTAAAACATAAAGATGCTCAACAAAAAATATTGCCATCATTAGGTTTCTGTAAAATTCTACAACTTCAGATGGACAAAGCAGAAAAGAGGTGTTGGCATTCAGAGGGCAGCTGATATGAAGATGAAGCCTGAATGTAAACGATAGATCAAGGACACGGTTGGTCAAACAAATGGAGAAGGGACAGAAGTCAAATGGATATCCACAGTAGGCAAGGCCACTGGGAAGCTGGACAAGAAAAAGTCTTTTTGTGCCCATGGGAAACAAAGATTAGAATAAATTTTGTCCAAGCTGACAATGAATACATCGGAAGGCATAGATTCCCGGAAGCCAGAGCAGGGTCAGAAGGACATGCCACACACCTGATGGTCAGCCAGTTATCAAAGTTGTAATGCTAATTTTGTCTTATGTGGGCTCGAGTAGGTTAGAGGACTTCTGGCCCCATCATGGTACTGGGATCCTGTGGCAACAGGAGGCCCTAATATATGTTGTGGCATATTTAAAAAAAAATGTTAGGTATTCACAATGCTTTCAATTATATCTCAGAACTAAAATTTGTTTTACTTTCTAATATAAAATAACTGAAATAATTATTGTAGTGTAAAATAAATAATAAATAAAATAATGTAAAATTAAAATAAGTGAAATACTACTTTCACTTCATACATTAGGAAGTATGATGTACTCATTAGGATCTATGAGTGTATAGCAAACAATGCCTCTTAAATAAACACTGGCTAATGTTTCCAGCACAGCCCTGGGGACTAGACTGGCGTTCCCAAGTCTGGCTTGGTGGCAGCAGCTGTTAAGATCGCCCAACTTGCTCTCCTTGCTTGACTTTGATCTTGTCCAACTTCTTTCTGATAATAATTGGGCTTTCCTTGTAGATTTGTCTACAGGGTAGCAAATGAACAAACAAGAGGATTCAGTCTGCTGTTTTCTACGTCTTTCGTTGTAAACAAATACATTGCCATCCTGGTTATTATATATCAGTAACTGAGGGTCCAATTAACATGAGTTCCCTCAGGAAGGAAGCACCTGCTCCTCATGTTCTGATTGATTGGGTTGCAGGGGTCTAGTCCAGAGCACTCGGTATTCTTTGCTACGTTTGCTTTTTCTCTCAAAGCATAACAGGAAGTCTGAGAAGACTTTTACACATGATACTCTTTTGGATACATTATTGGTATCCTTGGTACAATTAAACTTACTTACTTACCTGTGTCTTGATCCACCATAAATTCTGGAAACTGTCCTGATTCAGATATTGCCCATCATAAAACTTTCTTACAAATCAATTAACTGAAAGAACAAAGACCAAATTAAAAAAGGATAAAGTCTTCCCTTCTGTTTTCTTTTTGGGGAAAGTTGATGCACACCATAAGAAATTACATATGCCTTAACCCAAATACAAAAGTAAAAGTAGTAAGAGTGAATTCTGGAAAACACTATGATAATGAGAAAATATATATATATATATGTATATATGTACACATATATATCTCCCAGTTTTTTAAAAAAATTATACTTTAAGTTCTAGGGTACATGTGCACAACGTGCAGGTTTGTTACATAGGTATACATGTGCCATGTTGGTGTGCTGCACCCATTAACTCATCATTTACATTAGGTATATCTCCTAATACTATCCCTCCCCACTCCCCC
>NW_012115311.1:2228259-2230821 GCF_000951035.1 Colobus angolensis palliatus | reverse complement strand
TGTTGAATTGATCCCTTTACCATTATGTAATGGCCTTCTCTCTCTCATATGATCTTTGTTGGTTTAAAGTCTGTTTTATCAGAGACTAGGATTACAACCTCTGCTTTTTTTGGCTTTCCATTTGCTTGGTAGATCTTCCTCCATCCCTTTATTTTGAGCCTTTGTGTGTCTCTGCACGTGAGATAGGTCTCCTGAATGCAGCACACTGATGGGTCTTGACTATTTATCCAATTTGCCAGTCAGTGTCTTTTAATTGGAGCATTTAGCCCATTTACATTTAAGGTTAATATTGTTATTGTGAATTTGATGCTGTCATTATGATGTTAGCTGGTTATTTTGCTCATTAGTTGATGCAGTTTCTTCCTAGCCTCGATGGTCTTTACAATTTGGCATGTTTTTGCAGTGGCTGGTACCGGTTGTTTCTTTCCATGTTTAGTGCTTCCTTCAGGAGCTCTTGTAAGGCAGGCCTGGTGGTGACAAAATCTCTTAGCATTTGCTTGTCTGTAAAAGATTTTATTTCTCCTTCACTTATGAAGCTTAGTTTGTCTGGCTATGAAATTCTGGGTTGAAATTTATTTTCTTTAAGGATGTTGAATATTGGCCCCCACTCTCTTCTGGCTTGTAGAGTTTCTGCTGAGAGATCCACTGTTAGTCTGATGGGCTTCCCTTTGCGGGAATCTGAATGTTGGCCTGCCTTGCTAGGTTGGGGAAATTCTCAGGGATAATATCCTGAGGAGTGTTTTCTAACTTGATTCCATTCTCCCTGTCACTTTCAGGTACACCAGTCAGACGTAGATTTGGTCTTTTCACATAGTCCCATATTTCCTGGAGGGTTTGTTTGTTTCTTTTTACTCTTTTTTCTCTAAACTTCTCTTCTCGCTTCATTTCATTCATTTGATCTTCAATCACTGATAGCCTTTCTTCCACTTGATGGAATCAGCTACTGAAGCTTGTGCATGCGTAACATAGTTCTCGTGCCATAGTTTTCAGCTCCATTAGGTCATTTAAGGTCTTCTCTACACTGTTTATTCTAGTTAGCCATTTGTCTTATCTTTTTTCAAGGTTTTTAGCTCTTTGCGATGGGTTCGAACATCCTCCTTTAGCTCGGAGGAGTTTGTTATTACCAATTGTCTGAAGCCTCCTTCTCTCAACTTGTCAAAGTCATTCTCCATTCAGCTTTGCTCTGTTGCTGGGGAGCAGCTGCGTTGCATTGGAGGAGAACAGAGGCACTCTGATTTGTAGAATTTTCAGCTTTTCTGCTCTGGTTTCTCCCCATCTTTGTGGTTTTATCTACCTTTGGTCTTTGATGATGGTGATATACAGTTGGGGTTTTGGTGTGGATGTCCTTTCTGTTTGTTAGTTTTCCTTCTAACAGTCAGGACCCTCAGTTGCAGGTCTGTTGGAGTTTTCTGGAGGTCCACTCCAGAACCTGTTTGCCTGTGTATCACCAGCGGAGGCTGCAAAACAGCAAATATAGCAGAATGGCAAATGTTGCTGCCTGATCCTCTGGAAGCTTCATCTCAGAGGGGCACCTGGCTGTATGAGATGTCAGTCAACCACTACTGGGAGATGTCTCCCATTTAGGCTACTCGGGAGTCAGGGACCCACCTGAGGAGGCAGTCTGTCCATTCTCAGATCTCAAGCTCCATGCTGGGAGAACCACTACTCTCTTCAAAGCTGTCAGACACGGACGTTTAAGTCTGCAGAAGTTTCTGCTGCCTTTTGTTCAGCTACAGTCTGCCCCCAGAGGTGGAGTCTGCAGAGGCAGGCAGGCCTCCTTGAGCTGCAGTGGGCTCCACCCAGTTAGAGCTTCCCTGGTCACTTTGTTTACCTACTCACGCTTCAGCAATGGCAGACCCCCCTCAATGGCAGACCCCCCTCTCCAGCCTCGCTGTGGCCTTGCAGTTCAATCTCAGACTGCTGTGCTAGCAGTGAGAGAGGCTCCGTGGGCGTGGGACATTCCAAGCCAGGCACGGGATATAATCATCTGGTGTGCCATTTGCTAAGACTGTAGGAAAAGCACAGTATTAAGGTGGGAGTGTCCTGATTTTCCAGGTACCATCTGTCATGGCTTCCCTTGGCTAGGAAAGGGAATTCCCTGACCCCTTGTGCTTCCCTGGTGAGGCGATGCCCCACCCTGCTTCAGCTCACACTCCGTGGGCTGCACCCACTGTCTGACAAGCCCCAGTGAGATGAACCTGGTACCTCTGTTGGAAATGCAGAAATCACCCATCTTCTGCATTGCTCACGCTGGGAGCTATAGACTGGAGCTGTTCTTATTCGGTCATCTTGGAACCTTCCCTTTTTGAGAAAATATTGAGTAAAGAGGCAGTGATAGAAATGGAAAGCTGAAGCTTTGTTATCCCTCTGCCTGATTGAAGTTTTGTGCCTCAGATCAAAAAGTTGAACTATGCATTATATTTACAAGTCAAAGCCTCATAAACTGAATGCCTTAGAAATTCTGGGGAGGAGAATAGAAGATGGCCGAATAGGAACAGCTGCAGTCTCCAACTCCCAGCGCGAAGGACACAGAAGACCGGTGATTTCTGCATTTTGAACTCA
>NW_012115311.1:2200724-2223129 GCF_000951035.1 Colobus angolensis palliatus | reverse complement strand
AAAAATTCTGGGGAGATACAAGCAAAGCGTTCCAACTTGCTTATCTTCTACTTATTTATAGCTTATGTATTTCCTAAAAGGATTGTATGGTAATTTACAATATTATAAAGTGTGGATAAAATAAAAGATAAATCCAGTTATATAAGTGTGAATTGCTGAACCATTTGAATGAAAGAAATCTTAGGTTTTCTTTTTCCAAATAGCAAGCAAAATCTGTCTTTGAGCAAGATTTTTAAGACATACAAAACCAAATATTAATTTGTATATTTTCCTTACCTCTGTTAGCTTATAGAACTCTGTTCCAGCAACACAGGAAGGAGTCGGGTTCCCAGTTGATGGAGTGTCTTACTCTATAATTAGCTTCAGAAATAATCCAAAACCTGTCTTGTGGGCTCTGATGTTTAATGAGGATTGCAGAGATACCCCTACAGTGACTTGTTCTTTCATTCTGGGCTCTACCATGTAGACACTCTGCTGTTTTTCAGGATGAGAATAAAAATGAAATTATCAGTCCCCCTACAGACTGAACAGACCCCCTCTTGGCTAAGAAGACCCCAGGGAAATCTTGGAAGCTGAGTTCCCGGCCACGGTGGGATGGGAGGCTGAACATGCCTTCTTAAACACCCTCGTTGGCTAACCACCATTAGACTTCCTTCCCTAAGGGTTTAACAGAAACCAGCCCTTCGGGAAGACTCAAGCTGATACCCACCAACAGCCTAATGCTGCCTCTCCATTTTGTGGTTTTGACAACACAACAACTAGCCAGCATTCCTTCCTGATAAGTGACCTCCAACCCATATTAGTTCTGTCTAGTCTATGGAGGATGCACAGCGATGATTACCATGTTCTCTGCTTACTTTTTAATGTCAAATGGCCAGAAACTCCACTCTTAGATCATGCTAATGCTGCCATTTTTTGCACATGTGACTCATGAAGGGGCGTGAAGCTCAATTACACTTGTGAATGCTTTAGTCACTCTGTTCCTGTTCCCTCTGCCCCCGCCTTCCAGGTGTCTGTCTGTTTCTGGCTTCTGCCAGAAGCTATGCTTTCCCAGCCTGTTAGAACGGTCACCTTGCAGGCTGCAACCCTTTATGAGTAATAAAGCCCTCCTTTCCAAATGCATGAGCCTGGTCATTCTTCAGTTGACAGGACCAAGGCACTTGGTATGCATACCGTCACCTTTATCTGAGGACCTACCACCTTTGGGGTGCTATGCAGGAGGGGTTACTGGAGCCTACAGGTGTTTACAGGTGTCTGCTACCCATAGTCCCCTCTCTTGTCTCCCAGTTCTGAGGGCTTGGAAACGCAATACCACTTACTCTGTCTTTTATCCTTATCAGTCAAAGCACAAGTCTCCAGTCCAGATGCTCATCTACCTTTTTGTCTTTTTCAAAAGTGCTGAGCATTTCCAAACACAGTTTTGGGGCAGCATGGCAGTGGGGTGGGTGGATTATTTAGAGCTTTAGTCCTTGAAATACAAAATAACTGCAAATTCCCCTAAAGACAGTAAACTTCAGAACTCAACCCCTAAGGCCTTGCTAGCCTTTCTATAGGGAGGGTAAAAGGGAAAATTACTTTTTTTCCTTCTTTTTAAAAACTATGCAAATGCAGCACAATGAAGACCCCAAGTGATTGTTTGTTTTTATGTAATAATGCAATTATAAAATGACAAGACTAAGACAGTAAAGGAAGGAGGGATATAAAATGGCTATATCAGAAACCTGAGTAAAAAATAAGTGTTTTTTTTTTCTTACTGGAGTACAGACTTCTAGCAGCTCAGTAGCTCAAATGATGAAGGGAACACAGTGGGTTGCCCAGCTATTGCCTAAAAATAGTAGGTGAACATTTATCTGTATTGTATTGATAAAGTACATTTGTTAACTAAGCATTTTCAGTGTAAGCTTTAATAGAACTTAGAACACTGCAGAAGTTGGCTAAAGCACCGCAGCTGATTTGCAAGTAGTGTGAAGATTTCTGCCACCTCTAACTCAGGACTAAACTGGTTCTTAAAAAGTGGCATTCAATTAGGCTTCGTACCTGGGAGTTGCCTGTAGTGGTTTTGAGAAATTATTCATTTTTAATGAATTTTTCCACCTCAGGGGTCACCATCACATTGACAACCCCTGGGGAGCATGAGAGATGCCTCCCTCTCTGCTGGGTCCCCCCACCAGTGACCTGGCAGCTGGTGCCGGCTCCCACTGTGGCATTCTGCAGGTGCAGCGACCCCAGCGCCACACTGCTGGGGAGGTCAGCCTCATGGTCCAGCTGCAGCAGCAAGTCATTCAGGTGGGGGTCAGCCATTCTCACGGATGGTCCGTGTGGAGCATGTCTGCTAGGATCTCTCCCCCCTGCCTCAGGTCATGGGCCCCCAGCACCACGGAGGAAATTCCTCCTGCTGTGGAAGCAGCTGGCTGCAGTCAGCTGGAAGCCAGGACGGACCAGGGCACCCCCACAGAAGTGAATTTCCTGATCCTGAATCAAGGTCAGAATCCTGGGGTCCAGCCTCAATGAGAACAACTAGTAAGTTTTCACTCATTTTGTTCAGATTTCCTAAGGAGTGGTTTTATGGGGGTGACATCATCAATCTCAAATGAATTCCTAAAATTCATTTTTTGGCCTAACTTCTTGTTGTAAACAATTCCTTTCTCTTCTTTATTGTCAAACCCAAGGGTTTAAACCCAGTTGGCATGTCTGGCAAGAAGCCACTATTGGCGTCTGATGTCAAGTGGCAGCAGCAGAACTGTGGGGGCAGAGAGCTCTAGGGAGATCCATGGTTGGGGGCGGGAGGGTAGGGTGGGAGTGGGTTTGGGGGACGAGGCTGTGTGTAAGTAGAGGAGGAGCGAGGTCCCAGCACAGCCAGAGCCACAGTCTGAAAAGAAGCCAACTCTGAGCCAGGAATGAAGGAAGATGAGGAACCCCAGCACCCAGAGATATGCCAAAGCAGGAAATGGAAATGCAAAGACAATACCTGAGCAGGGGCAGGACCTGGGTGCCCAGATGCATGGGGAGGAGCCGACACAGTTCTCTAGAGCTGAGCGAAATCCAAGAAAGGCAATGGGAATCTTTCACCAGCGTCTACCACGTAACCAGCACTTTCAGGTGATCTGCTTGTCAGTTTTCTCCCAACTTCACAGTAATCTGGAGAGTCCGTATTATTATTTTCATTGCAGCAAAACACATCATTCGGATCTTGGCTACTTCGTCACAGTAGTCAGTAACATGGAACAGTGCATATCGCAAGCTTAAAACATAGTGAGAAGAAATCCAGTAATACTCAGAATCCATTAATCAGTAAAACCCTAAAAGTGTATTAAAGACAAATTTATTCACGGCCACAATAAACACTATACACTTAGCCCAAGAGTTACCATTATATTTAGTAGAAAAGTTGAAAGCACCAAGACTGAGGGGTTCAGGCTACCTTGTGACTTATCTCAGTGAGATGTGTACCAGAAAGTAGAGAAAATGTAGAGAAAGGAAAAAATAAAAGAGGCAAATATAGAAAAGTAGGATTTCTTTTTACGATAGATGAAACTGTCTACTTAGAGAACTCAAGAATGGTAGCCAAGAAGTATTAATGGTAATTAAAAGGCAGAGAAAAAACAAATCCACAGAAAACCTGTTACCTGTACATATGGTGTTGCTACTTTTCAGTTGCTGCATAGAATCCCATGTATGGGACATCATACCAAACAAATTAAACTGCAGTAGAAATGTTAGGCCAGATATACTCAAGATACAGTCAGGTCAGTTCTCAAATCAGTCGACATGATTAGTCCATCAGTTGACTTATTCATTCATTGACTCACTCTTTAATAATTGTTTATAAATAAAAACAAAGGCACTGAGTTGGGGGGGTATGGTGAGACAGTTTCTAGGGTCTCTGTGCTTTTGGAGGGTCCAGTCTATTGGAGAAGGCAGCTGTTAAACATGTGGCTGTCATGAGGACTGGTAAGTGCTAGGATGGCGGAGGCACAGGAAGGACTCTGCCATTGACCTGCCCTGGCACAGAGTAGGTTTCAGAGATAATTTTTGTGTCATACAAGAAAAATAGTTGCGTTAGTTTAGAGGGCATACCTCATTTTAAAATACAAAATTAACCAACCAACCAAACAAAAAAGTATCCAAGGCCCTGGAGTTACTTGTTAGCTTTGCACAGAAATGACATTGTAAACCTTGAGTTTCATTCACTGGACTGGGCTTCTGCTGACATTTGGATCTTTTAATCTTTAAACCTTTAACTTTTTTAAACCTTTGGACAAAGGTTTGTCATCACTGAGAATACATGAGGTATTTTAAGTTCTGAAAGTGCTCCCGTAAGAGGGGCAACAATGCTCTGAGCAAGACAGCATCATTACCATAAATGTCAAACACCCCAAAGGGACTACTATAAAAGGGACAAAACTCTGAGATGAATCAGTACGGGATTTAAAAATGCATTCTCCTTACTTACATATCATCCCTTTTATGGTAGATCACCCTGGTTTTGCAGAGCTCTTAGTTAACCAGAATTTAGTGCTTACCTGCACTACTGCTTTCCCTTAAACACTGAACAATAATAGTTTTCTAAAATGCTCATGTTAGGCATGGGAATTAGGTTCAGATGAACTGGATTTAGGTCTCAGTCCAGCCTCAGGTTGTAACATGAAGACTGTCATTTAATTTCTTTAAGCCTCCAGTTTTCTCCAAAACATTTTATGAAAATGTTCAAACAAACGGCAAAGCTTAAAGACTTTTGCAGTGAACACCCATAATCCCACCATTTAAACTTAATCATTAACATTTTCTTTATCACATATCTATTCATGTATCCATCACTCTATCCATTCACTGATCCACTTACATTTTTGATGGATTTCAAAGTAAATTTGCAGATATTAGTATACTGCCCCTGAATACTTCAGCATATATAGCATTAACTAGAGTTGAATATTTGCTTACCATTTTTTATTCTGATGGAAAATGTGCATATTTAAAATGCATAAGTGTGCTTTTGCTGAGTTTTGTCAAATTGCTAAGTTCTAGGGTTGAGCTTCCTTTTTTTTGTTATAAAACGGAGTTAAGAGTACTTGTCTCAAAGAGTTGTTGTGAAGATAACATATAACAGCTACTGTGAAAAGAGATTTTTAACCTATAAAGTAAGGTAAGGGTGAGGTGCCATTTTTCTAATTGTAGTTAATATTCTCATCTATTTGATGAATATTGCTATTAGATATGAAGCAAACCCTAAAAGGGTGACAATTTCATTTAGACCTGTAAACTTAATGACTACACAAGCTATCACTGCCCTAGTGTTAATTGTTAAATAGTTTGCACGCAAATGATTTCACATGATTATGACACCATTGCTTGTGTGACATCTGTTCTTGTCATCTGGGAAGCTCTGTGCTGTGTCTGGAATATGTATGGCAAAGTGGTGATGGCAATATTCCCTCCTCTTAATTCAATTAACATGGTTGTCTTGCATTTTCCAAGCTTTCCGTGTGGCCTCAGAGACTGGCCCTCGCTTTACATCCATCTTGTAGTCCAATCACAATTCATGAATGTTTAACAAAACCAGAGGACTGTGGGTCAGAAAAGGTAACTGGCTTTCTGTTTTTCTTTAACAAGACCACCCACAGCAATGAAGGTTCAAATGTGGACATCGGACCACTTAATGATTATATTTGGATGCCAGGGTATCCTCATTGGTAATATGTTAATAACTTAGTTATGATGTAATTTGGTTAGTAAAATGATACTGTGCAGAAGATTGGGCAGGGTTTGTCTGGAATTTGAATTGCCTGAAAATTTTGGCCAGGTGTTGGAAATTGGTCATGAGATTCAGGACCTGGAGAAAGTCCTGTTTAGCAGGTGTGGACAGGGCGTGGTTGCAGAGGTAGTTCAAGCAAGTTGCCAGCATCAGAGAATAATTCCACAAGCAATAACAGAAGTATAACTACAAGTACATGGAAACAGGGACTCTAGGGGCCATAACCTGGGAAGGGATCTGAGATCTTGCCCTTCTTGCAAGCTCACAAGTCAGATTGCCACAGTTTCATGGAGGCTGACAGAAGACATAAGAATCCTGGGTCACAGACAAAGTACTTTCTTATGACACAGCAAGCAGCATGAATTTCAGGTTTGCATTGGTTCCCCTTGATTCCCTAAGTCCCATGGGAACAAAGCAGTAAAAGAGAAGGAAATTCATTTTTTGATGGCATATTTGAGCTACTAATTTGAAAACCTAGGGAATGCTCAATCTATGAATATTTTGTTATGCAAGATAATAAATATTGTCATTATTTAAACCTTTTGAATTGAGTGTCCTATAAGTTGAAGCCCAAATCCACCTGACATAGTTAGACTAGTTAGATCATCATTGCAATAGTCACGGTGTGAGATGGTGATGGCAGTGAAAAGAAGAAGAATAAAAGTCAAACATTTTTATTTGACTACATTTTGGAGGAGAAATTAATATTTGCTGTTGAATTGGATCTGGAAGTTGTTAAAGAAGAATCCAGCATGACTTCTAGGTGTCTGGCTTAAACAACCTGGTGAATAATGACGCCCTTTACTGAGATAGGAAAAACTGGAGAGAAATAGTTTTGGGGGGATGGGAAGTTAGGGTGCTAATATGAACACCTAGCTGGAGATGTTAAGTAAGTCTTATAGCTGGAACTCAGAGGAAAGACCTGGGTTGGAGCTGTTTTATATAAATGGCATCTAAAGGTATTTATAATCTTTATTAGCTTATAATGGTATTTAAAGCCATGTCTTAGAATAGAGCCTAGGACAATGTACCAAGGAATTCCAACATTTAAGATTTGGGTAGAAAATGATGAGTCATTAAAAAGACAAAGAATGAGATGAGGTAGAGGAGAACAGGAAGGGGAACGGAGGGAAAGGAAAGCTCTAGGTAGAAGGAGAACCAGAAGGGTGTTGTCATGGAAGCTAGGAGAGAGTGGTAAGCCAATGCTTCTGATGAGCCGAAGACAGAAAACCCTCTATTGACTTTAGTAACATGAAAATCACTGATGGCTTTGCAAGTGTAGTTTCACTGGACTGGTCAGGACAGTTGCTAGACTTGAATGACTTGAGAATTAAACAGCTAACAAAAGTTGCTTAAGAGTGAGATGATTATATTCATTCTCTCTGTATGTATTTGTATTTTTCTATCAGGTGGGGAAAAACAGTTTCCCTCCATGATAATACCTGGGGCTCTCCCTTGAAGGTAGGTCAACTTTCTGCTCTTTCCAGGTAAAAAGAGAATGATTTGCTGGGATATTTAATAAGGATCGCTAACTACCTCCACCAAAGGCATAGCTCAACAGTTTTCTTAGGAGAATAAATTCAGGTTTGAGCCATTGATGGATTGTTGTTTTTTGGCATCTTTCTATTCTATACTTTATTCCTTCCTCTTTTTTTTTTTTGAATGCTTATATTCTTTATTTCCAATATATCCTTTCCTCAGATTACATATATGATCAATCTTTCTCATGGCTTTCACTGACACTCCTTATTTTCAAATTCTAACCCTCTTTTCTCCTTTCTATCACAGTCAGTTCCTTAGAAGAGAAGTCGACACAAACTGTTTACACTTTCTACACCATAATCCTTTGTCAAACCAGGGCAGTAGATTTTGTCCTCATCACTCCATGGAAACTTTCTTTCCAAAGGTTGACGATCAAAACAAGGACACCAAATGCAATGGTATTTTCTCAATTCTCCTCTAACTCTTCTAGGGAACTTATTAACCTTGCTCCACTGCTTCAATTCTTTTCTCCTTTGTCTTCCTAGAACCTGTGTTTTTTGAACCAATTGTTACCTTTCTGGCCATATTTTCTCTCTTTTTCTGACTGTTCTAATTGCCTACATAAAAGCATTTTCCAAGTACCCTGCCTAGCCCCTTTTCTATGTTCTGCCTTTTTGTCATCTCATGTATCTTAGATTAACATACAATGTTCTTCATCATCCAATGCCAAATTTTTAAGATATTCCCTGCCTCAACTCTTCTAAGATGAGGTTCTGAAGGTGCTTCATCTTCCGCTGGTTCAGGACTGTAAATTGGTTCTAATATTGACCAAATCTCTTGGGTTCCTCATTTCAACAGCAAGTGAAGCCTAGGTTTAGTTTTGATCTGTGTTTAACCATTCCTAGTGTGTCTAGAGTATACTTACCAAATGCATTCATACCATTTTCTACCATATCTTGTGACCAGAAACCCTGGGAATAGCTCCTTGAGGCCCATTCTAGGAGATGCTAGTTCTGGCTACTTCTCCTTCCCTCTTCCTTCCTCAAGGGATGGAAATTGCTTCTTACTGTTCCCACCAACACCCCACTCCTCTACCACTCCCATTACCTACTGGTTGCTTTTCGCTTTTTCAGCATTTTCATATCAGTGGAACCAGTTTCCTGAAGGTTCTGACTAGGCTCTGAATAATACACCCTGGCTCATATTACAGTCTATTACTGGGATGAGAGGTCTTCCCTGAATCCTAGCCTGACTTGCTAGTTCCTTAATGATCTATCTAATTCTAGCTATCCCATACTCTGGAAAAGATGGGCCATTTTCCTACACCTAAGTAATTGGTTGAGGTCTTGTTTTAACCTATGTCATTCCATTCCAGAAAAATAAAACTGCTTGCTATCCACTTGACTTTGAGGCTCATCACTTCCCAGGATATTCTATTTCTAAGTTTGCGTTCGCCAGATTTTGTTTATTGAATTCAGTATCAGTCCAGACTGGATCCAAGTTCATTCTTCTCCTTCACCACTCTAAATTGTCTCTGTACCACCTGTGTTACAGTGTTACCATTGTTCAGTTTCTCTTTGTTATACACACTTTGCTACTCCCCATGGACCCACCATCAACATACATCAGTATGTGTGTGCCAGGAACCCTCTGCTCAGGGAGATCAAAACTAACTTTAGACCTTCTCTGCTCTTAAAAATGAGGATCCTAAAGGATTTGATTAGAGTGAGAACAACCTAGCAGGCCCGAATCAACAAGTATTTGCTTCAGAGCCTGAGCTTAGAAGAGTGAAGGCAGGGCATTTTGAAAAGTTAGCCCAGGATTCCTTATAGCTAAGTTCATAAAAATTAAAATGAAAAAGGGCTCCTTATTTCCTATGAGCATAACTCTTCCAGTGGCCTCTTCCCATCTAAACAACTCCAGAGAGAATAACCTCTCCCAGCGTGCTGATACAAGAGGCCTGAGAGTTCCTTGTGACCTGTAGACTCCTAAGAGGCTGCAGAGAGAGTGGAATTCCTGAGGCAGCCATGACAAAATGCAAAGAATTAATAGAGATGGTAATCACCTGACCCTAAAACCCACTGATTAAGGAGGAGTCCTTTAGAAAACTGAAATGGATGGAATTGTTCTTAGGGTTAGGGGATCCTAAAAAACATTTGACTTGTGAAGTGAATGCTGAGAGAAATTCCGTAAGAAAGAAAAGCAAGTAGATAGTGTGACAAGAAGGAAAATGAGTCCAGCAAAAAGAAACTCACCCATATACAGGCATTTAGTTTTCTGTATCAAGCATTGTGTAAGAAGCTCAGGATATAGTGTTAAGCTAGGGATACAATATTGAACAAGTGGAACACAAGATTGTTGAGTGGAAGACAGATAAATGTACATGAAATCAAATAAAGTATGGGAAGTGGTGTGACAAAGGAAGGGGCAAGTTGCTCGGAGAACATCTAGGCAGTGGAAGTAAACCAGACACACTTCCCGAGAAGGAGATGAATAAGTTAAAGGCCAGAAGAAATTAACCACATGCAATGTGAGGAAGTCATGATCCAGGACACAGGAAGGTTACAGGGCATTTGGAAGAAGGAATTCAATAGAGCTGGAGAGTAGCATGTGAAAAGAGATTGGCAAGTGGGAAGAAATGGGATTAGAGAAGTAGATGGGGCCAGATGATGGAGGGCTCTCCGAGCTGTGTCAAGAGGTTTGGGCTTTATCTTAAGGCAATGGTAGCCATTTAATAATTTTGGACAGGGAAGCACTCTAGGTACTAAATATAACAAAGTCCTTCCCCCCAGATTTCCACCTAGGTATGCCTAATGGCAGAAGCTAGTGAACGGATACCCAGAATATTGTTTGACATAGTTAACTTTATGAAGTGGAATTTCTTGGTATCTTGGGTTTCATATTCAAAAAAATTATGGGCGTTTAGCATAATACATCTGTTTATTTTAGGATAAAATAGTTTAGAAGATATACCTTTGATAAAACCGATGTACTTTAAATACAGAGCAAGCAGATACTGAGGCTCCGGGTACCCCACTCACATTGCCTTTTACTCGTGAAGTTGCAGAGCTAGGAGTAAGAGATTAAATGAGAATTGTGTTTTCCTGACTGAACCTAAACAGAGAGGAGAGGTCTTTTCCACTTAGAAAAAGACAAAATGCACTGGACATCTGCAGAAATGCAAAAAAAGAGAGAGACATGAAAGATAAAAGACAAATAGTTGCAGACTAGAAGCAATAAAGACAGAACGCCTTGAACATGAGAAGTGGAGAGGAAGTCTTAGCAGTCCCTGCAGCCAGCAAGCTTCTGGAGACAGTGTGACAAGTAAGGGAAGTTAGCCAGTCCAGCTAGCTTCTTGGAGAAACCAAGGAACAGGGCACACAGAGCTCCCCAGGATGAGATGTTGCTTCTCATCTGCAGTAGCAAGATTATGCCAATTCCTATCCAGGGAAATTCTCTCACATGAAGATTAAATGACATCGACATGTGTAAATATAGCTACATAAAACTATTATGTATACTTATGTATAATTAACTCAGTGCTATTGTTATTTTTAAATTAACAGCTTTGTGTTGAAAGCCCCGTGCAAAATAATTTCTTTTGGACTTTAAGCACCAGAGCTCATGTGACCTCCACCCTAGTCATGATCTTCATAGCTAGGCAGGGCCAGTCCTTGATTTATTCTCCCAGGTTCCCAATTCCAGGTACCTCTTCATTTTGAACAATGCTGACATTCGTAAAAGCAGTTAATATTTATGAGCTCTTATTGCGTGCTGGCACTATTCTGAATGCTTTACTTGATTACTTCATTCAATAACACTCATAACGACCTTATTTTTATCCCCAATTATAGATGAAGAAAGAGGCATAGTGAAGTTAGGTGGCTAACTCAAGCCACACAGTGAAAGAAGGGGAGTCAGGATTCTAGTGTAGGTGGCATTGGAGCCCATGGTTTTAATCATTCTGATATGTATCCAGGTAACCAATTCATACAGAGCTGCGGTCAGAGCTCTCTCTTTACCAGAGAGGTCTGACACATGTCTGAGAATGTTAATGCCCAGAGCTCCCTGGGAAGTGAGTTTGGAAGAGATCATGCTAACATGACCTATCTTGTTAGCATAGATCTTCAATTGTCTAAGACTGAAATAAATGTTGGGGCTGGAAAGCTACTTTGGATGAAGATTGCAGCAGTTTCCCTCTCTTACATAGGGGGTTTCCCAACTACTTCTGAGATAGTGTAACTTGTTTTTCTGGAAACTCATAAACTCAGATTAATTACCATTGTACATTATAAGCCCAGACGAGCTTATTTTAGACTCTTTATCTGGAGCTTGGAATTCTATATATAGCAACATCCAGGTAAACGAGTTAACCATACTGTATATTTCCTTAGCCCATTCTACTTTCTACATTTCTTGAAAATTATTTCATATTTTGTTACTTTCCTCAAATGTTCATTATCCCTTCCATCCTTCCTCTCACCTAATAACTTGCTTACTATTTAATGGAGAAAATTAAAGCACTCAGAAGGAGGGTTCCACAAGTGCTCCTATCATGTGTGACTGACTGCATATGAGACGGTACATTCCACTTTCTCTCCTTTTAAATGTGGATGTACTATCCTGGCTTCTCAACAACGTCAACCCCTGTACTTGCACATGAAAATGGAATTCCATTCCCTGGATTCTACTTGAAGATATTGCCCAGAAATTGTCTCTTGTCTTTCCTGAAGAGTCAGCTTCCCAACTCCACCTTTTGAAAGACTCCCATCAGGTGTTGTCCCACATACTGTGCCATTTCTCTTCTACCCTTTATAGCAAAACTCTTTAATACAGTTGATTACACTGGATGTCTCCTAATTCTCTGTCCATTCTCTCTCAAGCTCAGTCTGGTCATGCTCTTTTCTTTGCCTCTCAACTTAATGACCTCAACATTGCTAAATCCAGTAGTTAAAATTTAGTCATACTATTTAAACTATAATTGACATAATTGACTGCTCTTTCCTCCCGGAAACTATTTCTTCATTTGACTTCTAAGATACCACACTCTTAGTTTCCTATCTCAGTCTCCTTTGATGTTTCATTTAAACATCTGATCTCTAAACATTGGAATGCCTTAAGGCTCAATCCTTGGACCTCTTCTCTTTCACACTTACAGGTCATCTAATTCAGTCTCTTCACTTTAAATTCCATCTTTATACAGATAACTCCAAGATCTATGGGTCCAACTGCTACTCCTCTTCTGAATTAGACTCATATATTAAGTACCTACTCAAGGAATGGGAATATCAGCTTCATCTGTGTTAGGCAAAAAAGAGGAAAGGTAAGAATTGAAAAAGAGCACAGGAAGGATGCGTGTCAATCCCTGTTATTTGCCAACTCAAAATTCATTCCCCAACCTGTTTCTTGGAAGAAGTACTCTGATTTTGTTCACATATCCATATTTCAGGAGAGAAATCACATACATACTATCTTCGTCCATTTGTGTTGTATGAGGGAATACCTGAGGTTGCATAATTTATAATGAAAAGAGGTTTATTTGGCTCATGGTTCTGCAGGCTGTACAAGAAGCATGGTGCTATCATCCGCTTTTGGTAAGTACCTCAGGAAGCTTCCCATTATGGTGGAAGGCAAAAGGGAGTAGACATTTCACATGGTGAGAGAGGGAACATGAGGATGCCACCAAGCCATTCATGAGGGATCTACCCCCATGACCCAAATACCTACCATTAGGTCCCACATTCAACATGGGGATCAAATTTCAAGCTGATATTTGTAGGGGACAAATACCCAAACTATATCACCTGCCTCAAGGGTAAATCTTGTATAATCTTAAGCAATGAAGCGGTACTTATGCTAATCATTTGTTATAGGAGACATCATTTCTGTCCAATAAGAACTGAAGAAAAATCTGATAGAGGAATTCTGAGAAAGGCTTCCTCATTGACAAAAAGAGATGCACAGAAAAAGATGGACAACTTTCTTTTAATGGATGTTGAGGGCTCTGTATGAGACGCCTGGAGCTATTACAGCCAGCCAGCAATTCAGTGCTAGCCTGAGGACAAGCCCCATGCTGAGGACAGCCAAGAGGAATGATAGGAAGAGAACAAGTGCCTGGTGAGATCAGGAGCCTTTGAAATAGCTAACTCAGGAGCTGCTCTACAGCTAAACTTCCTGTTATGAGGATACAAATTTGCCTTATTGTTTAATCCAGTTGAGTTGGGATGTTTTTGTTACGTGAGGCTTAACCATTAAAACTAACAATAGTGTGGAAGTTTTCAGGGAGGTAAATCTGAATATACGTATTCAGATTTAACTGGAATAGTCAAGGTCACAGATTCTCCACTAATTTTTTGTTCTGCTCACCTGTTCTTTTTATCTCAGCTGCCGCTGAACAATTGACTGTTAGATTACCTGCTGATTTCCCCAGCTGAATGCCCATTGCATTGAACATCCTCTTTCTCCATTCAGCTGAGAAGCAAGATTGGAATTTTTCCAAAGAAACTTTATAGAAAATTAAGAATGTTAAAAAAAAAAAAGTGAATTTTCCTCTTCCTTCCGCCTCTCCTACTCTTCATCTCCCTCCTCCTTTTCCTCCTCCTCATCTTCCTTCCTGTCCTTCCCTTTCTCCTGCTTCTCCTTATTCTTTTTCTTTCATTGTCATTGTTAATTTAATAGCACACATGAGACTGGTACAGATTCTTGGTACTCATTTCAGTGTGTTTTCCTTACTAAAGCTCTCTGTGGAATGGAAAAGAGATGCTAAACAACTTCCAACCAAGGACAGCTTTTGACTGTGACACTCCAACATAGTGAATCAATCTTTCATCTCTTTCAGCTTTCATCAGAATAAGTTTTTCTTTTAAAGCAACCTTGTGTTCTTGAGTCATTTATATGCTCACTTATTCAATAAATATTTGTTGAGTACTCTAAGCAAGCTGTTGTTCTAGTTAAGAAGGAAACAGTGTTGAACATGACAGAAGTTGCCCCTGATTTCAAGGAGTGTACATTCTAGCAGGAAGGGTGTGGGGTAGGGTTACAAACAATAAAAGGAAACGAACAACCAAGGTAATTTCTGAAGGAAATAAACAAGGTGGCATGGCAAAAGAGGATGTGGAAGGAGTGAGGGGCTACTTTAGGTAGAGTGGTCACATCAGGGTTTTCTAAGAGGACTTTGGAGCTCACATATAAAGGATGAGAAGGAACCAGCTATGCAAAGCCAGGGAAGGCTGATGCAGGCAAAGAAAGCACAGTGCAGGGGTTCTGAAGTCAGAATTAGCTGGGCTTGTTGGAATGGTAGAAAGAAAGCCAGTAGGGCTTGGATATAGTAAGGGAAGGACCAACGAGGTATACAGGGGCAGATCATGAGGGCCGTTGTGACCATGGGAAAATAAGGATTTAACAACAGGGCTGTGGGAAGCCATTGCAAGGTTTAAGCAGGGAATTATTTAATCTGATTTATATCTTTTTAAAGTTCCCACTGACTACTCTGTGGAAAACATATCAACCTCTGCATCTGTGGTCACATTGCCTTCTCCTCTTCTGCGGTATCATCTTCCTCCACCTCCTTCCTATAAGGAAACTCGTGACTGCATTTAGGGCCCACTGAGACAAATTGCTCCATCTCAAAATCCTTAATCACACCTGCAAAGTCTTGTCTTTTGTCATACTAGGTTACGTTGACAGGTTCTAGGGATTAGGATGTAGATATCTTTTGAGGAGGCATTATTCAGCCTACCAAAATGTGTATATACTGAGAGAGAGAGAGAGAGTGAGTTCCTGGCTTCCTAAAGTAACAGTATACTCCTCACTTACCTCAGATAATTGTCTTTTTTTGAATCAAAATCTTGCTTTGTTACTCAGCTGGAGTGCAGTGGTGTGATCCTAGCTCATTGCAGCTTTGACCTCACAGGCTCAAGCACAATCTTTCCACCTCAGCCTTCCAAGTAGCTGGCTCTACAGGGGTGTGCCAGCACATCTGGCTAATTTTTTTAATTTTTAATTTTTTGTAGACATGGGGTCTTACTATATTGCCCAAGCTGGTCTTGAACTCCCAGGCTTAAGTGAGCTTCCTGCCTCGGCTGCCCAAAGTGCTGTGATTACAGACATGAGCCACTGCAACCAGCTTTAGATGATTGTCTTTATGGATGCCCCATACAGAAGTATTCTTTTACCTGACATGTGACTCTGACTCTCAAAGCTCTTTCCTGGTCTTTTATTCCATCTTGTTTGGTTTTCTTGTAAATATTTTCTGTTGGAGTAAGGCTCATTATCTAATCAATTAAACCATTCTGTATTTTACTGAGCACTTATCTGCCAGGTATATTGTCTATCATGTCACTAGAATCTATGCTTCATGAAGCAAGAGCTTTTTCTGTTATGTTCACCATCACAGCCCAGTGCCTAGAACAATCCCTGGCACATGGCAGATACTTAATGAATATTGATTGATTGGCTGAATGAATAACATGGCAGTGAACAAGCAGTCATGGACATGCACTTGATCCCTAAGCTCATGGAACTTTAATTTAATGGGACTTACAGCTGGCAGGCAATGCTGGATTCTTTTACTTATAATAGTCAGTGTCTAGCTATGTGGCTTTGATGACAAGTGCTGTTGTTCTTTGGAACCTGGCCACATTACATCAATTCATCCAATGACCAGCCACAGATTCATCATAACTTCACATTTCCAAGTAAGTGAATACATTTTGGGATGCACAAAATTACTATTTCCTGTCAGAAGTGTCCCTCCAGTTCTCACATCCTTGCAGAATGAAGGCGACAAGAAGCTGTTGATCTCAATGAAAAATCAAATGCTCCTTAACCCAGGTTATTTCCTTCCTTCTTCCCTGGGTTCTTGAATAACCTGTGATCCCTTTGGTCAAATCTTATTCTGGAAGGAAGTATGCTGCTCAAGTGCTTCAGCTGTAGTGCTAGTACAGTTTTTTTTTTTTTTTTAAATCACATTTCTGCAATAACAATAACTAACTAAAATTCACCAAAGTAAAAGAGAGCTACTTCTTTATCATGTTCTGCTATTTTGGCATCACTATTAAAATCATTTGTTTCCTAGCTAATCCAAAAAGCTATGAGGCTCGATAAGTGGTGAAACAGCTTCTGTAATTTTTCTTTAACATGTAACCTGGGTCTGGGTATGGTGGCTCATGTCTGTAATCCCAGCACTTTGGGAGACTGAGGCAGAAGGATCGCTTGAAGCTAGGAGTTTGAGACCAACATGGGCAACATAGCAAGACCCCATCTTTATAAAAATAAAAATAAAAAATTAGCCAGGTAAAATGGCATCCTCTGGGATGAGGTGGGAGAATTGCTTAAGCCCAGGAGTTCAAGGTTGCAGTAAGTGGTGATAGCAGCACTGCACTCCAGCTTGGGTGACAAAGTCAAGCCCTGTCTCTAAAAACAAAATTTAAAAAAATAAAATAAAATGTAACCTGGAAGGCAAAATAAAGATCCCAGGAAAAAACTAACAAAATAAGGAAAGTTAGACATTCTGGTGCAAAATTAAATTCAATATACATCTCAGAATTTTCAAATTATGCTTCTTTGAATAAACAATTTAAGCTACCCAAACATGCTGATTGTTTCTGAATTCCTTTCAAACTTGGGAACATATGTAGGCATCGTGGTGGACATGTAAATGAATGTTTCCACGCAAAGGGTATTCATAAATCATTTGTTTTTCAAATGAAATGCCAGCTTATGTTAAGAAGAGAGAATTACTTAGAAAAATATGCCACTATGGAAATTGATAATATATGTGCAGTTTCAGCACCAGAAAATCATTTTTAAACACAATATCTAAGAAATCGATATTTTACAGAAAAATAAATGGGCCAAATGTGTCTTAATATTAAAGGAAGAATAGAATTATAGAAAAAAAGGACATCCAAATAAGTAAATACAATTTCATATCATTACATAAAAAGTATTTTCAGGACCACAAATATTGTAGTTGTCATCCTCATCATCATCATCATCAAAACTGTGAAGAGCTTTGTATGTTAATAAAAATGTAGCACGGTAAAAAGAGAATTTTATATTATACTTTTCTAGGAGCTAATATTGTAAAAGTAGGCCACCCTGAAACGTCTACGTGAATGAAAACCATACTGATGTCTGCCTTAGTAAAATGGTAAAGTAAAACACATAGAGGGTTATGGAAATTCTCTCTTAAAAAACAAATTTTTAATGGAAGTTCTCTGGACTATCTTCTCAATTTTTCTGTTAACCCAAAACTCTTTAAAAAATAAGTTTTTTTAAAAATAAAACCTTTAGGTTCCATGTGTGTTAGAGGTGATTGAAATTTGGTGGCGGTGGCAACGGTGAATAATACAGAACTTTATGAAGAAGTCAGAAATGCTCTTGGGCTTTCAGCTAAGCAATCTTTTAACACTTTCTGGTGAAAAGCAGGATTTCATAGCAGTTTGAATGAAGGAACTGAGATGGTTGGTTAGGGAGGAAGCTGTAGCCACATGGTATGAGCTGCAGGGAGGCTCACAGGTAGTGCTGAGGTGCCTGGACAGCAGAGACTCTGCAGAGTTTATGAAGAAATGACTTATAGACCTAAAAAGAGAGCCCTCACAAAGGATAGCTGTTTCCTAATAACCAACTGTGACATTTTGGACTTAGTGAATCAAAATTTAGTTTAGACACTATAAACTATTATTATGTTATAATGCGTCAAATAAATAAAAATTTATTAACTTTTTAATTGCAAGAGCATAAGAAGGCTCAACTTTTCTCATTGCCCTGAGTTTCTGAACAGTTTTGCCAGATTACCGTTGAGCCCACTTTTAGAAAGCAGACCAGTACCTGTACTAAAGTCACTTTATGCAGAGAAAACTAGATACAGCAGGAACTGTGACAGAGGAACCGAAAAGATTTGCCAATAGACTGCATATTTGGATTAAAGGACAGAAGCCTGTCTCATACCTTATTACAATATCAATTCCAAATTAATTAATAATTTCAATGTGAAATGAAAACAAAGGGGGGAAAAGCAATATTTATATAATCCTAGGAATAAGGAAGCATTTTCTAATCATGACACTAAAATCAAATACAATTAAGGAAAAGATCAATTGTTTTTATCATTTTGAGCACAAATAGCCTAAATAATATTTTCAGGCTTAAAACATCTGAAAAAATATTTGTTGTATACATATCAGATAAAAGGTTAAGATCTTTAACATGTAATGAGCTCTTGGAAGTCAATGATTGATGAATATACCAAAAGGAAAATGGCAAAGGACATGAATAGGCTCTGCTCAAAAAAGAAATATGGATGACCGAAACACATTTGACATAATATTCATTTTTTTTTTTTTGAGACAGAGTCTTGCTCTGTTGCCCAGGCTGGAGTGCAATGGTGTGATCTCAGCTCACTGCAACCTCCGCCTCCTGGGTTCAAGTGATTTCTCTTGCCTCAGCCTCCCGAGTAGCTGGGATTACAGGTGCCTGCCACCATGCCCAGCTAATTTTTATAGTTTTAGTAGAGACTGGGTTTCACCAGGTTGGCCAGGTGAAAGTCCTGATCTCAAAGTCCTGATCTCAGGTGATCCACCCACCTTGGCCTCCCAAAGTGCTGGAATTACAGGTGTAAGCCACCATGCCTGGCCAATATTCATTCTTAATATAATGCAAAGAAGTTCAAATTAAAAGCAATGATAAGATACCATTCCTCCTCTGTCAATTATATAAAGGTTAAAAATGATAATATCTAGTATTGGCTAAGTAACAAGCCAAAAGTGGTGGCAGAAGTATTCATCTTTCCACAGGAAAACTTGTTAATATTTATTAAAATTCCTTAATATTTATTAAAAGCATTCCTTTTGATACTGGAATTTCAACTATAAAAATCACAATGATGGGATAAGTATATTCATCTTGGGATTTTTAACATTAAAAAATTGAAAAAGCAAACATTCCAACAGTAGAGAACTGAGTTAAATAAATTATGCATCTTACATAGTCATTAAAAGTTTTAATTTTATAGTGAATTATATTGTAGAATTAATTTTTATTCTTTTAAAATTATGTTGTAGAAGAATATTCGTTAACATTGGATAAATTTAGGCTCTTGTTTAAAGTTAAAACAGCAGAGCACAAAACTGCATATATTGGTGATCTTATAGCTGTTAAAAACACTGTGTATATATCAAGAAGATATGAAAGAATATACAACAAAATGCTAGTGAAAACTATCTTTTGATGTTAGGAGTACAGGTAATATTAAGCAGCTGAATGGAAAAGTTCTTATGCTTTGCGCTGTAAAACTTTGTTTTTGCCACTTTTGGTTTGAATTTGTAATAGAATTTTGATTCAGTATTACTGAGTTGACACAAAATTGAATCAAGGACAAAACTTAGGACATCTAGCATGATAGATGGAAATCGAATGACAAAATGATTTGGGGATGATGGAATGATTTTAAATCATCTGGCTTAAAATGAGGACTTTGGCACAAACGAGGAAGGTCTGATTAATGTAACTGGGCTGGTGGCATCCAGTACTGGGGTTTGGATGAGTTCGTTTGGTGGACATTACAAGAGCTGGTTTGCATCAAGTCCTGAGCAGCCATCTGGGAAGGATCATCTCAGGACAAACTCAGCCCAAGAGCAAAGCACCACAGTGAGAGGCTCAGTGGTTCTGAGTTATCATCGTGTTTGTCACTCACATGTGTCCCAATACAATGCTGGTGAATTTCCTGAGTCCTGGGAAAGGAAATGCTTATATCAAAATTCAAAGACCTGATTTAGTTTTTTAAAATGTTTCCAGAAAGTAGGAACACAGGCACACTGCTTTGGTGCCATTCAAGTAGAAAGTAATGCAAAAGGGGTGAAAAGCATTCTGCCAACTGGCTCAAGTCACAGCCTTCGTAATTTTTTACTCTTCCGCAAAAGCAGAATAGCATCCTTGAACTATGCCACTCAACCCCACCCCTCAGCTAGGCCTAGCTTATGCTCCGATGGCTCCTTAGTGGACACTGGGATGTAAAGAACTAGTTTCAACTAGCTTTTAGTAGGGACTGCCCATGAGGAGGAAATTGGAGTCCGGGATATTATTGAGCCTCAAATTATGTTTATATTAAATAGGACTTTTTTGTTGTTCCAGTGGTTTTTAAACTTTTCTTTTTAACAGCAAGACACTTTTTGCGAGTTAAATATTATGTGTAACCCAGAACAAAAAACTGGTTACTGCAGAGCTGACTGACATAAGGAATGGTGCATGGGGGGCAGGGGGAAGGAGTATAAAAACCCAAAGGCCCCTTGTTCTCCTTTCTGTAACCTAGGGATACTTCTTGGAACCATTAGGGCTGAAAACCACAGATCCATCCAACTTCCAGAGATGTTCAATGACTCGCTCAACACATGTGGCAGCAAAGGCAGGGCTGGATCCAGCACTCCTTTCCTTGGGATATTTTTCCCACCCCATCACTCCCTGTGTTATTTCTCTAGCACTTCTTCCTTAAAAAGTCTCTGTGGTGCTCCTTTTTGAGAAACACTGAGTCCTGGTGGTTGGGAGGAAGAGGAACAGAGCAGATGTCACATGGTGAGATAGCCCTGAGAGAGAGGGGACAAGCTACACAAACCTCAGTGGAAAAGGCACACAGAGCCTGGACATGCCTGCCCCTGAGTCTCTTGGCAGTGAAGCTGAGCATCTCCTCAGGGCTGTGTTTTCTGGAGGACACAAAGGGGCCCCGAACAGGGTGGGTTTTCTGCAGGCACTCCCTCCCGCTGCCGCGCAGTGTGGCTGAACCCTCGGGCCTTCCGAGGTCACCGTGGGCCCTCTGAGAGAGCCTTTGATTTAGCATGGAAGGGAATTCCCACTGGCTGATTAAATATTTTTATATTTTATCATCTTCCTGCAGCTAACAGCTTTTGGCATGCAGGGTATTTTTATGAAAGTTGTAAGTAAATATTATGGGGTCAGTCACAGAGATGAACATGGATTTGCAAGCCTAGGGCTGGAAGACATTAGGCCTCACATTTAAAACAATGTGGGTATGCAAAAATTAAAATATTGAGAACTTGAAAATACTCAAAGCCTGCAGCCGTGCATCTATAATCCAATGTTAACAGAATTCAGATAAAATCAAATTGATTTTAAGTGCTACATTTAGATATCCAAGGGGAATTCATTGCTTTTATACTTTGAGTTTTGAGCACTTATTAGGAAAGAGAAAGTAGGATTACACTTTCACATTAAATACCACCAGTTTTGTTTTCCAGACAGGACTAGACCCTTCCACAAAGCATGACAGACTCTCAAGATGCCAAACCGCTGCTTAAAGTTTCCAGGGGCCACAGGTCACTCTTGGTTCAAATGGCCCTTTGGAAAATAAAATCAACACATAAATAAAATGCAAGCTCCGGTGGCATCATGGTCTGGTACCCTCTTGGGTAAGAAAGTCTGGGTGAGCTGCTTGGAAACTGATGTCAGAAAAATCCTCCTTCTTGACACACGGTGACTCACGGCTGGGAATTTACGTCTTCCTAAGCAACTGCTAAACTTCTGCTGTGGTTGTGGCTGTTTCATAGCCACAGGCCTGGAAATCCCTGGGGAATCCATGCATAGTGTTATTGGTCAGCGGTTCCTAATGACATCTGTCTCAAGACACCTTCTCAAAGCATCTTTTCTACTTTCCTCCCATCTCCCATAGTCCCTGGTACAGGTCAGGATGAATGGAAGGAGCTTAACAAATATATTTGGTACGATTTGCTGATCTATGTTGCCCAATCAATCTCATTTCACCTGTCCCGGTGGTTTGCTGTTTGCTCTTGTGCTACTTTAAATCTAAACTTATATGAGTTCAAATAATTTCGTAAGTTTTCTCATTAGTTCGAATGCATTTATTCAACACATCTATAAATGTTCTTCTCTTTCAAGGTGTTGGCAACTTAACACGATATGCTGTTGTCTGCAAATTCAAGAGCCTGGTCTAAGTGTATGTAATTAACAGAGTCTTAGTGCCAGAGATATAGCAGACAGTCAGTAAATATACAAGGAGGGAAGAAAGGGAGGGAGGGAGGGAAAGAGGAAAGGAGGGAGAGAGGAAAACACAGTCCCTTCAAATGCTGCATGACATTTACAACTGGAAAATCACCTTCTGTTGGCACTACATTTGCTTCACCAGTGCATTTTTATCCT
>NW_012115311.1:2184139-2200674 GCF_000951035.1 Colobus angolensis palliatus | reverse complement strand
AGGGAGGGAGGGAGGAAAAGAAGGAAAGCGGAAGGGAAGTGGGGAGAAAAAAGGAAGAAAAGAAGGAAAAAAAGAAAGAAGGGAGGAAGAAAGAAAGGTAGAGAAGAAATAAGGGAGGGAGGAACCACCCTGGTGCATAGTTCAATTCCACCAGGGTGATTTTGAAACCCCTTGTGAACATCCTGATTAAAGGGTAGGCCCCTGTAACAACCTAGGTAAGAATCCTCTTCCAATGAGGAGGTGCAGTGGAGATAAGATGACAGAGGGGAGTGGAGGAAGGAAAGTACAGAAAGGTCAGATAGTGTATAGGGCTGAGGCGCCAGGGAAACGGCGCTGAAGATGCTGACCTAGCTCCAGCAGGAAGTTGTGCTAAAGCTCCTGCCAGGTTCCACAGCTCTGCTTTCTGCAGTCCTCAGAAAGCTCCTGAAAACCCTGTTTGAAAAATGCTAGTGTTGATTAGGGTATCTTATCAAGTTGATCTGAATGGAGTGAAAACCTTCGGAAGTCTAGATCAGATGGTACCTTACACTTTCCCTTGCTTACCCGGCCTGCCTCTCGCACATCAGGAACAGATTACATTGTTGCAGGCCCAGCATCGAGCCAGTCTCTGACCCCGCTGTTGGAGAAGGTTCTCCCCACCTTCCCTTCTTTGCCATGGCCGATGGCCGTCTTCACTGACCCTCACCACAAGAGCTGGGAATCACACAAAGAGATTTGCCTGCCCTCTGGAAACTGCCCCAGGAGGTTTTACAATATTTTTTCTTTGATTGGAACCTGTAGTACCAACTGACCAGCTGGGTTGGGTCATCCCTGGAGAAGTGTAGTGGTATTGTAGGAGAGTGTCTTCTGAGAATGCATGAGAAGGAACCTAGTAGAGGGAACACGCTTACTTTTGTTCTCTGAAATGAGACTTTACTGACCTCTCAGGTGAGCTCTTCAGTGTTAGAAATAGCTAGCGGCTGAGCGTGGTGGCTCATGCCTATAATCCCAGCATTTTGGGAGGCCAAGGCGGGTGGATCGCTTGAGGCCGGGAGTTCAAGGCCAGCCTGGCCAACATGGTGAAACCCCATCTCTACTAAAAATACAAAAATTAGCGGGGTGTGGTGGCATGTGCCTGTAATCCCAGCTACTCGGGAGGCTGAGGCAGGGGAATCACTTGAACCCGGGAGGCGGAGGTTGCAGTGAGCCAAGATTGTGCCATTGCACTCCAGCCTAGGTGACAAGAGTGAAATTCCATCTCAAAACAAAAGAAAAAAGAAAAGAAAATAGCTAGGGAGGAGAGGGAGGAAAAGACAGACTAATTTTTTTTTAAAGACTCGGCAAGTCATGGTTGATTAAAGGTTAGATTTGTATGAATATTCAAAGCAGCTCTGTGCTGATAATGGCAATATCTTTTTTTTTCTTTTCTTTTTTTATTTTTTTTCAGATGGAGTCTCGCTCTGTTGCCCAGGCTGGAGTGCAGTGGTGTGATATTTGCTCACTGCAACCCTCCTGGGTTCCAGCGATTCTCCTGCCTCAGCCACGAGTAGCTGGGATTACAAGCATGCGCTAGCTACCATGCCTGGCTAATTTTTGCATTTTAGTTAGAGACAGGGTTTCACCATGTTGCCCAGGCTGGTTTTGAACTCCCGACCTCAGGTGATCCACCCACCTCGGCCTCCCAGAGTGCTGGGATTACAGACGTGAGCCACCATGCCCAGTCGATAATGGTAATATCTAATGAGATAAAATGCTTACTAAGTGCCAGGCACAGTGTTAAACACTGACCTCACTTACTCCTTACAAGAAGCCTGTGAAGTAAGTACTTTCATCATCTTGGATTTACAGATGAAGAAACTAAGGCTGACAAAAATGAAGCAAAATTTCAAGGCTATGCACCTGGTAAATGGGAGAACTTGAACTTTTGAATTTGTGTTTCTGGTTAGTATTCTATTGTCTTTGTACTTTGGTACACACAGACACACACACAGATGTACACAAACTGAGTAAATCCTATTAAATAAATCCTGTTCCAAGATTAAAATTGACAATTGTTTTTTTTCTAGGTTTAAGAGTTTTCACTACTTGAGCTTGCATTGCATAGTTCTGAAGTGGATTTGCTTAAACACTAAAACTAAAGCAATTTCTGACTCTCTCTCATTTCTCCCCCTAATGCACAAAGCACAAGCACGAACACTGCCTGGGTGTTCTAGAACCCTAGACTAAAAACCCAAGACTTTATATATGCAACTCAAGTTCCTCAGTTTTCTTTCTTTCCAAGGATTCTGAAATACCTTCTGACCCACTACTTCCAACCAAGGAGCAGTTTCCCTGACCGAGGAAATCGAATCGTGGTTGTGGGATTCTTGAGCCATCTTCTTAGAGAAGTTCCCTCTGCTTTTTTATATTTGTGCAGGACATTTGTGCAGGGAGCTCTTGGAAGGACATTCAGATTTTGTTCAGCTGTGTCTGTTGACACATTTCTGGACTCTCTGCAAATAAGAGTAGATACAAGACTCAAGTCCTGCAACCCTTCTGTAGCTAAACCCAGTTCCTCAAATTGTGAAAGCTGCTTTCAGGGTCACATTCTATGGCACCTGGAGACACTGCACTGAAAGAGAGGTGTATTTCCTCAAATTTTAGCAGCTGTAATTTCTTAGAGGAAGTAATTGGATTCCAGTTTGTTCCCTATTTTGGAAGTTACAGACAAATCAAAGTCCCTCACAGCAAAAGTATTTTTCTGTCTTAGCCCACTGTTTCCACTTTCAAAATATGTTAAAACAACAACAATAATAAAGCTGTTTCAATTATGCCAAATTCCCCCAGACTCCACTATTGTGACTGTGTTTCTAGTTGATATTCTATAATCTTATCACTTTCAGCCACACATCCACATATCACCCTGGGTTATTTATAAAGATAAATCCTGTGCTGAGATCAAAACCTACAATCTATTTTTTCTAGGTCTAAATTTGTTTTTGTGGCTTTAGAAATGATTTTGAAAATATTTTCCAGTGAGTTTATTTGTTTAGAAAAGATTTTGGTAAATAAATTACTCAGAACAAAACTAGTTTTTAGGTTGTCAACTACCAACTACTATGTATTTGGAATATCTTGAGTTATCCAGGAACTGGTAGTTAAGTGTTTGAATGATTTGTACTTTTAAGTTTTAATGTTTTCAAAGTGTGTCTGTCTAAAAATATAACTCCAAAATTCTGGCTCTTTGTGAGCATTGGCTTATTAGTGAATTAAACTTTGCATTATCCATACTTTCTGAACTTCAGTTTCCCCATCTTTAAAGTGGAATAAGTAATATCTACTTCATAAAATTAGCATGAGAAGTAAATAACATGAGACATGCAAAATAATGATTGCTCTTCACACAATAAGTGCTCCATAAAGAGTGCTTGAAAATATTATCTAAAGAGTTCAGTTTAAAATTAATAATTGAGTTACGACATTTACAACAATTTGTGTACATCCTCCTATGAGCCTGCATGCTCTGGGAGGATGGGCAGTGGCCTCCCTTGACCTTCAACCTTCTCCAGTCTTCAGCCTGTCCTAACACAGCAGTCTCTCAGTAAATATTGCTGGACAGAAATTCATCTGACTATCAACTTGCCATGCTCCCTATTGGCATTGATAAGTAGGAGTTGTCTATATTTGGAATTCAATTTCTTTTCTTGAAACACACTTAAAAATTTTAATGCTATTTTAAAAGATAGTGGTTTTGTTTTACTCTTCCGTTAAAGCAACTAAATTTGAAATTCTAATGCAAATTCAGTAAATTAGTGTTAATAAGCTTACACCTAAAAAAAGTCAGCAGATAAATGATGTAATTGGTTTTTCCAAGGAGAGGTAAAATTGGGAGAATGACAATAATTTGTGATTTGCTTTGGGCCTTGTCTCAGACACAATAAGCTACAGTCCAGATAGCTGAGCTACAGTGAAAACAAGGGTCAATCTCACCTGTGAAAGTTATGTCCCCTCACTTGTGAGAAAACCAATGTCATCCGGCCCTTTGCTTGAAAAGACCAATTGAAGGCACATCAAGCTGAATTGGTAGCTTTTACTCTGTAAGGAAAATATTTCTCAACTTTCATCTAATAGAACTTTTCTACTCTTTAAATTGTACAAATAAATGTATGAACAAATGGTCTAAGCTCATTTACAAACATCTGGTGTTATTGCAATACATCAAACATATTTGACTCAAACAATGGTTAGCTCCAGATTTAAATGTTTCATGTGCCTGGGTGTAATACAGAGAACTTTAATTCATAGGATTGTATAAATGTTGGTCTAACATATATTTAGAATACCCAATATATGCAAAGTGTTAAAGATTGGCACAAAAGAATACGAGAGAAGTGCTAAGATGCTTGCCTTGATAATTTGGGACCACATTGTATAATGCTGTGCTTTTCAATTTGAAGCACATTGTATTTTGAAGAATAAGGTGGTAAAAGACGTTTATACTGAGTGGAAAGCACTATAAATAGTGACTACCTGGAGAGCTGGAATTTGAAGGTGTCCAAGACTGAAAGCAGCTTTAGAGGGTGAGCATGCCATGGAAGGTGAGAGCAGGAGTGACTGCTCACATGTTGAGTATTTGTCATCCTGGTCTTGTTGTCAAAGTCAGCCACTGGTGCTTTCTGGCAAAGGAGTGGCTTCATTTGTGCTTAAAAAAGGATGTCAATAGTGAGAAGGATGAATTCAAGACAGAACAATTAGTGTTTGATCTTACCTTATGGATAGCTCAGCTGGACACAAGATGCACTAGCTTTCTCAATTTGGGGGAAGGCAGGACAGGTCACTGCTGGGACAGGCCACTGTGATGAGAAATTGCTGCTCTGCACTGCCCACCCATGAAGGGAGAGCTATCTTGCCCTGTAGTATTTAAGCCATAAATTGGCTCATGTTTCAGATTACAGGATATGACCAAGGCTATGTGTTCAATAAGAGACATTTTCTGAACCCCAAGCTGACTACCAACCCTGAGAAATGCTATAAATTCATTCAGGGAAATGAATTCCTATCTCTTGACACAAAGCAGTCTCCAGAATCTGCTAGTATCCAAGCACACTTCTCCAGAATCAGATGCATTTCTCTGGAAGAACAATAGCAGCCAATGGTGCAGTGTGTCCATCAGAGTTCTAGCAGGAAACAGATGGCATTCTCAAACTGTTACTCAGGGATGAATGTTAATAAAAGAGTGATTTAAAACAGTGTGGGAAGATGTAAGCACATGTACAAGCGATGTTGAAGGACCCTGGACTAAAATGGCAGAAACTGATAATGATGCATGAGCTCTTTATTGCTCTTGAATCTGAAGGGAAGTGTGCCAGTTCCAGATCTCAGAGAGGATAACCATAGGTAGAATGTTACTGGAGAGAAACTGGGACATTTGATGGAGAATGTAGCCAATCTGTGCACACTGCAGGAAGGGAATTAAATGCACAGTCACCTTTTCCTTTCACTGGAGCAGGGAACCCACTGGTACAGCCTGTACAGATCAGCCTACCGGGGACATAGCAGGACATAGAGGCTGAGAGTGGGTCTGCAGGGCAAAGGGAAAATGCTAAGCTCCATACAGTTTTTGGTAGGTGGTGAATCCACTTAAAATAATAATGATGGGACATTAGCAAAATTGTGGACTAGGAAGCTCCAAATTCCTGTTCTCTCAAAAAAGCATTTAAAACAAACAAACCCCAAATCAACCAGAGGCTGTGTAAATCAAATTTGTAGAAGTTTTGGAAAACAATCAAAGGTTTACAGCAACCAAGCAAACAGCGAATCAAGAAAAGGCCATCTTCCAAATGTCAGTGAAGTCATGTAGTGTTTTACCCTCCTTTGCCCCACTCCTTTCTCCTGATGGAAACAGTCTTGGTCTTGAGCAGCAGCAACCCAGTTCCCAGTTCCTTTCTTTGAACCACAAGGAGAGAGTAGACCTCCTTTGCAGATTATTATGTGTGTCTGTTCCAACCTGCCTGGGGATACCTGAAAAACTGACTTGCTCTTCTCTGTCTTACATAACTCAGAAAACAGGCGGGAGAAACAATGAGTACTGTTCAGAAAAGGTACAAGAGGACTGCAAACCCACCAATCGGCTGAGTCAAGAGAGTCTTGCTGAAGACATATGTTAGTCCAACTACAGCTTGAAGGAGAAGCTGGGGTGAGACTCTTTGGGAAATTAGGGCATTCAAAAGCAGCTGTTTATATGGGGGAATCTGGGAAGCCATGTACATGGCCAGATAAGATACATGCTTAAAAAAATTCTAAGGAGACCTTAGATGTTCACCCAAGGCTGATATCTAGGCTCAGAACAAGCCTGAGTGCTAACGGATTTCCCAAGCATAGAGCTGGGTCTGAAAAGACTGAGAGGTGGTTTCTCCTCACCAACCCCACCCTGTCTCTCTGGTACTTTTAAAATTTTATTTTAACTCCTGGGACTCAAGGAAATCTATCAAAACATTAGCTAAACATAAGCTAGAGGAACACATGCTTCAGTGAGCACACATGACAGGAAATAGCCTTTGCAAACAATGTTTGAAAAAAAAAATCTCGGAACCAATGGACTACTATAGCCTTCAGCAATCAAAATCAGAATAACAAACCCTGGGGAGAGGGATAATCTGATTTTCAGAATTACCACATTATAATTATCAAATGCCCAATATTCAACAACAAAAAATCACTAAGTATACAAAAAAAATCTATACAGAAAAATATGACTCATTTAAATGGGTAAAATGAAATGACAAAAAACTATCCCCGAGAAAACTCGGTCATTGGACTTACTTTAAAACAACTCTCTTATATATGCTCAAAATGCCAAGGTAACACATGAAAAAAGAAGTAAAGAAAATCTTGAAAATGATGTATAAAAAATGAGAATATCAACAAAGAGATTAGAATTATAAAAGAGAACCAAACAGAAATTCTGGAGCTAAAAAATATAATAACTGAAATGAAAAATTCACTAGTGGGACTCAAAAGCAAACCTGAGCTAGCCCAAAAAGTAATCAGAGGATTTGAAGATAGGTTATTTGAAATTATTGACTCTGAAGAGCAGAAAGAAAAAGGAAGAAAAGTGAACAGAGACTAAAGGACTTATGGGATGGCATCAAGAGGACCGATATGTTCATTATGGAAGTCACAGAAAGAGAAAGAAAATGGCAAAGACTTTGTTTGTTAAAATAATGACCAAAACATCCCTAATTTTATAAAATATGAGAACGTAAAAATCCAAGAAGATCAATGAATTCCAAGTGGGATAAACCAAAAGAGACTTACAACAAGATACATTATAGTCAAACTGTTGAAAGGCAAAGCTGGAGACAATCTTAAAAGCATTAAGAGAGAAGCAACTTGTCACATATAGGGGACCCTTAATAAGATTATTTCCCAATTTCTCAACAGAAGCCATGGAGATCACAAGGGTGTGAGATGATACGTGTAATGTACTGAATGACACCTTCAGCCCAAAACACACACAAAACTGTCAACTGAGAATTCTCAACCCAGCAAAACTGTCCTTTAAAAATGAGGGAGAAATTAAGACATTCCTGGACAAATAAAAACTGAGAGAACTCACTACCACTAGACTTATCTTATAAGAAATGCTAAAGGGAGTTGTTCAGATGAAAAGGAAATGATGCTAGACAGTAATTCAATGTCAGATGAAGATATAAAGATCTCTGTTAAAGGTAAACATGTGAGCAAATATAAACGCCACTAGTGTTGTAATTTTGGTTTTAACTCCATCTTTAGTTTTTACATGATTTATAAGATGAATGCATAATACATAATCATAAATCTCTTAGTGAATATACAATGTATAAAGATTAATATTGTAATGTTAATAACATGAGGTGGGATGGAGCTTTGAGTAGTTTTTAAATATGATTGAAGTTAAGTTCATATCAATTTAAATTATATGGTTATAGCTTTAGGATGTTATATGTAATTTCAGTAGTAACAACAAAGAAAATATATGTAAGTATATACAAAAATAAATGAGAAGAGTGTCACTACAGAAACTCAACACAGTAGACAGACTAATAGAGGAAATAAGAAAAAAAAAGCTTCAAGACATGTAGAAAACACAACAAAATGCAAAAGCAAGTCCATTCTTATCAGTAATTATGTTAGATATTAATGGATTAAACTCTCCAGTAAAAAGGCATAGATTGGCAGAATGAATTTTAAAATGATAGAACTATATGCTGTTGACAAGAGATTCATTTCAGATACAAAGATAGAATTAGATAGAAAGTAAAAGGATATGAAAAGATATTCCAGCTAAAAGTATCAAACCAAAAGAGAACTGAGGTAATAATATCAGACAAAATAAACTTTAAGTGAAAAGCTGTTATAAAGACAAAGAAGGATACTATATGTTGATGAAAGGGTCAATTTACGAATAAGATGTAAAAATTATAAATGTGTATGCACCAAACATCAATGATCCAAAATATTTCAGGCAAACATTGATAAAATTAGAGGGATAAATAGACAGCGCTAAGATAATACTAAGAGACTTCAATGCTCCAGTTTCAATAATGGATAGAACAATAAGAGAGAAGATCAGTAAGGAAATGGTGGACTTGAAGAACATTATAGACTAAATACACCTGACAGCCATGTAGATAACACTCCACCTAACAACAGCAGAATACATTTTTCTCAATTGCACATGGAACATTATCCAGAATAGACAATATAGTAGGCCACAAGACAAGTCTTCATAAATTTCAAAGACTGAAATTATATAAAGTACTTTTCTGATTACAATAAAGCTAGTACTCAGTAACAGAATACCTGAAAAATACACAAATATTTAGAAATTAAAGAATATACTCTTAAACAATCAATGGATCAAAGAAGAAATCACAAGGGAAATTAGAAATTACCTAGAGCAATGGGATGCAGCAAAAGCAGTATTAAGAGGGAAATTTCTAACTATAAATGCTTATATTAAAAAAAGAAGAAAGATCTCAAAAAAAAAAAAAATAACCTAAAGTTCGTCTTATGGAACCAGAAAAAGAAAAACAAATTAAACCTAAAGTCTGAAGAATGAAGGAAATAACAGATTAGTGGAGAGATAAACAAAATAGGGAATAGAAAAACAATAGAGAAAAACCAGTGAAACTAAAAGTTGGTTCTTTGAAAAGATTAACACAATTGACAAACCAGTAACGAGACTGAGGATTAACAAAATTGACAAACCTGTAGCCAGACTGACTAATAAAAAAAAAGGTGACTCAAAAATCAGAAAGCAAAGTGAGATATTACTATTGATTTTGTTGAAATAAAAAGTTAAGACAATGCTATGAACATTATTAAGCCAACAAATTGTCTAACCTAAATAAAATACACAAATTTCTAGAAATACACAGCTACCAAAATTAAATTATGAAGAACTAGAAAACATGAATAGTCCTATAGCTAGTAAGTAGATTAAATGAGTAATCAAAAACCTTCCAATAAAGAAAAGTCCTGAGCCAGATGGCTTCACTGGTAAATTACAAACATTTAAGGAACTAACAACAATCCTCAATGTTTCCAAAAAATTGCAGAGGAGGGAACATTTCCCAACTCATTTTATGAAGCCAGCATTATCCTGACAGCAAAACCAGCAGATACTACAACAAACAAAAAAACACTACAGATAAATATCCCTTATGAATATTGATACAAAAATTCTCCGCAAAGTACTGGCACCCAAATTTGGTTATTAAAAGGTTTATATATCATGACCAAGGGGGATTTACTCTCAGAATGCAGAGATGATTTGATAAATGAAAATCAATGAAATATGCCACATTAACAGAATGAAGGAAAACAGACCCAAAACATAATCATCTCAACTGATGCAAAAAAAAAGCATTTGACAAAGTAACAATTATGACTTCTCTTTATTTGGAATGTAGTATGTGCCAAGCACTACAATAGCTGTTTAATGTAGAATCTTTTGAATTCTATTATATGTTTTAGAGCCATACCCTAAAACATATATTATACTAATGTCTTCCTCTTACATATAAAGAAACTGATGTTCGGAGTATTGAAGCAATTTATCAAAATCATACATATAAGCAAGGAGTAGAGTCAGTACATGTATCTCAGGTTTGAGATTACAAAGCCCAGGCTGTTTCTCCTGTGTAGTGTCTTTCGCTCTGGCATCCAAGGAGAATCAAAAGGAAGGTCCCAAATGAGAGTCAAAAGGAAGGTCTCTAATTTGAGAAAGTCAATTTTCACAAAATTGAGAAATTTTATAAATGCTGACTGGCTTCATAAAACAGTCTTTGGTATCTTTATCTCCCTTCCCTCCCCACTGCTAAGAGTACTATTATTTTGATTATATATTCTTTTGCTGAAATATGGGTCCTGTCCATCTCACTTCTGTACTGACTTTGAACTGCTGTATGTTGTCCCTTCACTTTTTACAATCTCTTTGGGGAAAAAAGGGTGTGTAGAGAATCAGCAGCATAATAATGGAGCAGCAACAGCAAGACCACTAAAAGATTCAGAAAATCAAAAGGAAATGAATAAACTGAGAAAGCTGGAATCAATTTGGTTTTGACTCAGAGTCATACTCTGTTTTGAAAAAAAAAAAACTCTCTAAAAGGTTGGTGCCAGCTCACTGGAATTAAGTTATAAATAAAAATTAGAATTATAGTGTCCAATTTTTTTATGGGTTTTTAATAGGTACATTGTTTAGCTTCCTGACAAACTGATGAAATGCAGACCTGCTAAGTCACATAAATGCCTGTGGCATTTGTTTACTTGGACTATTGGAATAAAAGAGATCTTTTGAGGTTATACCCTTTGTGTAGTGAAACTCAAAAATGTGCTTCTGCAGACTTCTGAATTTGTACATGTTACACTTTGAAAACCACTCTCAAATCTATTACTGTGCCTTAGCACAACAGCTGGGGAGGTGTTTTACCTGTTGGGCCAGGTGTTCCCACTTTATAGGTGGTCTTTTCAGGCTAGGCAGTGGAAGATCAGATGAGGGTTCAATGTTTGTGAAGCAGCCTGAGGTGAAGGGACATTAGTTCAGTTTGAAAGTCTGGGTTTCTATCAGCTGTAGAGACGTGCGATTTCTGAGAAATGCCTGGATGTGAACTGGCTTTTACTGGCATTACGTACAATAAGTAACCCCACACTTCAGTTTAGGTTCCATTTATTGCCCTCTGCTAGCTTGCTCGCTCTCTCTTTCTCTTTCTCTTTCTTTTTTTCTTCTTTTGTTGGAGACAGAGTGGCTCTGTCGCCCAGGCTGGACTGGAGTGCAATGGCGCAATCTCAGCTCACTGCAGCCTCCACCTTCCAGGTTCAAGCAATTCTCCTGCCTCAACCTCCCGAGTGCTGGGACTACAGACACATGCCACCACGCCTGGCTAATTTTTTGTGTTTTTAGTAGAGACGGGGTTTCACCATGTTGGCCAGGATGGTCTTGAACTCCTGACCTCATGATCCACCCACGTCAGCCTCCCAAAGTGCTGGGATTACAGGCGTGAGCCACCGCGCCCGGCCACCCTCTGCTCTTTCATAGCTTTGCAACAGCCTTTCTCCATTACCAGCCACATGCACAGGGATCATAGACCTGCCAATAACAGGAGGAGCACTTCATGTTAAGCAAGTGCTGGCCACTCTGTAAATCAGGTTTAATATGATACCAGCTTCACAATTCAAACCCAAGTTATTTTATATGAACCAGGCCTATTAAAGATAAAACCTAACCTCCCCATCCCCCCTAAAAGAATGGAAGCTTAAAAGAAAAAAGATTGAAAAAAGGAAACAAAACTTCTATTTGTGCTTCACACCAGGTCAGGTGACTACTGCTATCTAAATGCTTTAACCACGGGAAATAGAGTTGCGTTAAGCAATAATTTCCTATCACTGAGAGAATCTGCTTATTAAGTTTGCCAGAAGATGTCCTACCTTGCAGCCAAAATGACACGACTTGTGAATTTTATGCCACTGGGTGTAGGCGGCATTTCAGCCTTTCATCTCTGAAGGTAGAGTGTACAGGTAGGTTTCAGGCAAAGGCATTGATGGCCTCTTTATAGCCCTGCCTTTCCAGGTGGAGGTAGTTTTGTCTTTTAAGAAAACCTGGGGAGTGGGGACAGGAGTGGGGACAGCAAGTTAGCAGGTACAGTCTACCTGGAGGTCAGGTATCCCTGATCAGGAGCAACTCAGGGGGGAAACATGCCACTCACGCTAATCAGAGCCTGTGATACCATCCACTTCCCTACTAAAATATTGACTAAACTCTTAAACAAAAGACTGGCATATCCTCAAAGATCAGTTCTACCCTCTGGGGTTTTTCCAAATCAATCTCACCCTTGTCGGTCACGGGAGACAGTCTTTGCCTGCAGGGAACACTGGATGTGGATTGCAATGCCTTGTCTGCACTTTTGAATTTCGCAGGTCATTTAACTCTGCTATCAGCATTAACTTTGTTCAAGTTCAAATCTAGAAATATTTTTCTTCTTATTCTCTGAAACCTTCCTCAACCCACTGCTCACTCCCCTCTCAAAACAAGCCTTTGTGTGGTTAGGAGTAAAACTGTGCCAGGGTGTAGCCTGCCCTCAGCAGAACGGAAGTGGAATGTGCCCTTCTGCTTGGATAATCTGTGTGTCTAAAAATAGCAGAGACACCCCTTACTGTACTGGTGACACACAGACTCATGGGGGATGAATAATCATATTGACAATAATTTTTGGGGTAAGCAATGGAGAACAATGGGTACAAACTGATCCCAAAATACAAAAACGAATATGCCACATTTCAAAAGATGTTTTCATTGTAAGCTGGAGTTTTTGTTCCTTGTTCAATTCCTCTGCCCTTTTAATTTTTTTATTTTTATAAACCGAAGGAGTTGCCCTCATTCACAACCTTTTATTTACCAGACTGTGGACAGGGCACCTCCCCCCCGTTAGGGGCACTCACACTCCACGCGTTCTCTTTGAGGTCTGACTGCCAGGCTGGCCGGGGACGATGCGTATTGGTACATTCGGGGCATCAGAAGATAGAACAGTTGTGACCCCACATCCTTTAGGTAAAGACACTTCCCCTACACTTTCCAATAATAAACCAACTTTCACGTTGTGTAATGTAGATTTGCAGGTGACTCTGTAAACAGTCATTTTTCCATTGCAAGTTTAGGATACTTTACCAGCAATTTGCTTATTTTCAATACATGGTAAAATAAAAGTAAGAGACACTTTATTGGAGTGAAACATAAGATATATAACTTGAAATCTTTTGCTGCTTACTACCAAATGTTCTTCCCCCTTCTCCACTAGATTGCATGCATACACACTGATATTAGAAAAAAAAGTCTTGGATTTTGGGACCACAGTGTTTTTGTTGTTGTTGTTGTTTTTGTTGTTGTTTTGAGATGGAGTTTCACTCTTGTTGCCCAAGCTGGAGTGCAATGGCGCGATCTCAGCTCACTGCAACCTCCGCCTCCCGGGTTCAAACGATTCTTCTGCCTCAGCCTCCCGAGTAGCTGGGATTACAGGCATGCACCACCACACCCGGCTAATTTTTTGTATTTTTAGTAGAGACGGGGTTTCTCCGTGTTGGTCAGGCTGGTCTCAACCTCCCGACCTCAGGTGATCCACCAGCCTCAGCCTCCCAAAGTGCTGGGATTACAGGCGGGAGCCACCTCACCTAGCCAGGACTACAGTGTTTTTGATGATAACAGCACACTGAGACCTGGGGTGGAATGTCTTAGCAGATAACGGTAAACAAGATGAGTTCACTATGCCCGTAAATGTCTTTAAAGAAGGGCCCACATGATGCAATGTAGGGCCAACAGTGAGGTTATATGAATCTCCTAGCCACTCTCACCAAACCTCCAGACCCAATAAGTATTGCTCCAAGTTTCCTGGAACTGGGAACTTGCTTAGGGACAGAACTGCAGCCTTGTCTTAGAGCAAGTAATGCTCAAAGTCAGAAGTCACTTTATAGGTCGCAGAGGCCAACTTCCTTGATATACATTCTAAGGCTTGAATGTTCAGTGTTTAGTACTCTTGAGTGGGAGAGCAAGGACAAGAACGGAAACAGAATTCTGCCACTCAGCTATCCCATTGTCTTTCATGGAAGCCATAGTTCCTGCAAAAGATATCTTAAGATGTACCAATATTAAATTTATAGAAGTCGATAACTAACTGTATTACGGTAATGTATAAAAATACCCCTATTCTTAGGAAATAAACCCTGAAATATTTAAGGGTAAAAGACCATGACATATGTAACTTACTTCAAATAGCTCAGGAAAGAAATTCGATGACAAATGATAGATAGATAGATAGATAGATAGATAGATGGATGGATGGATGGATGGATGGATGGAACAGCAAATGATAAAGCAGATGGGTGAAATGTTAGGTAAATCTGGGTAGAGGATTTCAGCTGTGTTTATACATTTAATTTTTAAGCAAGCTGTAAGTTTCAAATTATTTCCAAATAAAAAGTTTTTAAAATTTGCCACACACACAAAAGCTATTTTAGGATGATAAAAGAGGCAAGCTCCTTCAGGCCTCTGCCTTGAGTTGGCCGTGTTTAGGACAGAAAGGCTTCTAGCACCATACTAGAGGCTGTAGAATTTGGAAAGCAAAGACTTCTCAACTCATCTGGTGAGATGGATTTACTGGGTAATTTTAAAAAATTATATGGGTGTGTTCGTTTCTCTTGTTCATTCATCTTAATGGCCAGGCATACTTCCTGCAGTTTAAAGTTGAATGAGTCAGCTATAATTTGGGGTAAAATTATTGTTTTATCACAGTGTGCAAAGGTGCCCAATGAATATTTTAAGGAGACAGCCATGTATCTTTAGGACAGTGACAGAACAAATTGAACATTTGCAAGTACTCAACATTTTGTGAAGCATTTTAATACGTATTTTGTCATTTGATTTTACCCTGAGGTTTGAAGTGCAGGTATTCATCCCATTGTGCAGTTGAGGAAACTGAGGCTCACAAAGGTTAGTTCTTAATGACAGAGCTGTAAGTAGTGGGGCTGAGACTTGAGTCTTACTATTATAAATTCTGTGCTCTTGTCACTAGGCTATGCTAGTGTTGTATGTTTACATCAGAAATACACACACACATACACACAGACACACACACACACATACACACAAATACTCAACTTAGAAGCGTCCCTTTTTAGCCTATCCTTTTTTAAAAGATGTCAAGGAAAAAAAGTATTAATTATAAAACCAACTACACTTTGGTTGGTTTGCAGCTAGAGCAGTACACCCTCCAGCAGACATTTACTATGTGCATTCTAAGTGTCAGATATTGTACATGGCTCTGAAATCTGTGTTCCTGCTGCGCCTATGTGCTTAGTAAAATGGTGCTAATAAACTGGAAAACACTTTACTTTTTGGCCATGTAAAAAATTTCATTAGAGAAATAAATACAAATGCCTGTTTTGTTTTGCCATTTTTGCCTTCATTTTCCTATGCATGTAGAGACCCATTTTAGCTTTTATCATAAATGTGGTACCAATATACCTTACAAAGATAATCATAACATCTCCTGAGAGGTACTTGGGAGTTTACCTAATCCAAATTTGTTGTCTTTAGAGATGAGAAAATTAACACCAGAAGCTTCAAGAAAATTGTCTAAAGGCACACAGCTAGTTAGATGCTGAGCCAGGATTGGAAATCAAATGTCTGATGACAGGTTTAGTTTATTCCTCCTAGAAAAGAAACAGATTTTAGCCAAGTGTAGTTGGTTTTATATTAATACTTTTTTTCCTTGACATCTTTTAAAAAGGGATAGGCCGAAAAGGGGATGATTTTAAGTTGAATATTTGTGTGTGTCTGTGTGTGTGTGTGTGTGTGTGTGTCTGCGTGTGTATTTCTGATGTAAACACACAAGAAGATTAACAAGCACATTCATCCAAAAGAAGAGGGAAGAACCCAAATCAGCTCTGTTCTCTGTTATATTTGTCTTTCCTAATCAAAACCATATGAGAAGCTAGAAAAGAACCCAGAGCCCAGTATGATTGCCAAAGATGAAGAAGAGACAACAGAGAAAGAAAAATGAGGGACGAGTGAAGCAGAGACCCAATATTATTTCCAACATTTTAGCACACACTCGCACTTCCAGTTCTTTATCAGATAAGAATGTTTTGCGCACATTGGGCCAATTTACGCTGCACAGGAAAGCCTGTAGCTATGCTCTCGGCCCACCACTTCCTGTGGGAGTCAGCAAAACAGGCTCAGCCCTTCCATTCCTTTGACCAAAATGCTTCCAAGTCCTAGCTAGGAAGGGCCTCATTGCTTATCTGGCCATTTGATGGAAGGAGTCCACAGTCAACTCTTGGCAGTCATTAGGAAAATAGTGTCCATTTCTCAGGTATCTTTTCCCCCTTTGCGTGTGTGTGTGTGTGTGTGTGTGTGTGTGTGTGTGTGTGCGCATAAGAAAGCTTAACCTTTTTTGGGCTCACTGCTGCCATTTGCCACAGCAGTGTTAGTGCCTGAACGATTACAGTCTCTTCCCCCCCCGTGTGTGTGTGTGTGTGTGTGT
>NW_012115311.1:2142636-2184089 GCF_000951035.1 Colobus angolensis palliatus | reverse complement strand
CATTTCTCAGGTATCTTTTCCCCCTTTGCGTGTGTGTGTGTGTGTGTGTGTGTGTGCGCATAAGAAAGCTTAACCTTTTTTGGGCTCACTGCACTCCAGTGCCTCACTATTCATGCAAGTTAATTCTTTACAGTTGTAATGATCTGTTCCCTTGTCCCATGACAATGTAGGTCTTCAGGTGCAGGGAAAGGTCTTCTACCCACTGGAACTGACTTTCACCCCACCTCTTCACTGCTACCGGAGTCCCTCTTCAGAGGGGCTCTACCTTGCATTCTGGGATGCAGGGACTCACAGCGTTTCTTTCCAATACATCATCCTAGGAGAGGAAAAAGTCATTGGGAGGCTGCCCATTGAGATCCAGTCTTTGGAGTTTCATTCTGAGACCAGCTTCTCCTGAGGCCAAGTGGCAAAGACAGATAAATAATATGGTGTCATTTAACTTACTCCAAAGTAGTATTTATAAAGGTTTAGTTTATGATCATCTCCAGATGTTTTCGCAGGAGTCCTTACTTCTCCAGCATCCCTCTCATCTTGGTCGTCCCTATGCTGTTGGTCATGTATCTCGTAGTTTGTTTCTTAGGTGCCACCATCACCAAACAACTGCTAAGGAATTCTGTCACCCCAGTCTTCCTCTTGATGTCTCTGCAGGTCTGAGATGGGAATGGGGAGAAGGAACAGCTGGCTCCCCTAGTTTAAAATCCCTGTCCCTGGAGCTGCCATTCTGCTGGGGCTTTTCTTGAAGGATTTTCTCTGAGGGCTCCTGCCCCTCACCCCAGCCCAAATCGACTCTCGTGAAAAACAGAGCTCTAGTTGGAAGGCTCTTTTGGCAGACCGAGTGCCCTCAGAGTCTTTTGGTCTCCTTGCAATAAGGGAGCTCTCCCCAGAGCTGATTCTAGGCCAATTCTAAGAGTACAGGAAGAAAAATGGAAATTTCTCATTCAGAGATTGAGCCCCAGGAGGTGAAAGAGTGCTCCTGTCATCCGCATAGTTAGTAGAGGAGAAGAAAAGTACCGTTTTCTCACCAAAGCTAGGTTTGTGGTCAAGGCCTCTATAACAAAAGGCTGATGAACGAGAGAAGAGCATACAAATGTATTTATTATAAGTTTTATGTGGCACGAGAGCCTTCATAAGGAAACAGAGAGACAAAGACATAGTAAACTTGTGTATTTTTCTGCTAAGTTTGATGAGGAGTAGACAGTTGTGGATGAATATGCTTGGATCTAGTAACTGGGGGGAGCTTCGCAAGACTCGTTTGTTTAGATTCTTCTCTGTGACCCTGTGTCTTCAGAGATAAGGCTATGCCTTTTCTCCAGGTATAGGGAGGGCACCTCGTGAATGAGGATCTCATGCCCCGCCTCAGTGGAAGGTCAGAAAATGCTTTTTAGGTTTTATGACCTGCTGCAGGTGAGAAAGGTGAGGGATCAGAGTGACCTTCCTGCTTCTGCAGTTTTCTAAAATTCTTTCAGCTTAAAATATTTTGGGGTAGTGTGTCCTGAACCCCATCAACAATGGGAAACACAGGACCAAAAAGACTCAGATCTGAAATTCAACCCACTGTTCTTTCCAGCATCCCAGTTCTGGCAGCACCGAGCAGCAGGGAACACAGACGGGAGAGTTGGGCTGGGCGAGCTTCCTGCTCGGAGGACTTGGTCCTTTGGTTTTTGATTATATTTCTTACTGAGTAGAAAGAATTATTTATTTTCATTAGGAAATCTGGAGGAGTAAAAGGCCTAGAAACCCTCGGTGGGGACTGTATAATTTATAACAAACTCCACGGAGGGCAGGGCACAGGAAAAGAGAAGGACTTATGCCATCAAAAATTCAAGAAATGAAAGGAACCTAAAGATCTTCATAAATATCAGAACTCAAAGATCCTAAAGATATTGTTGCTCAGTATTTTCAACATTTTAAAACTAATTTTCTCACACAACACCTTTTCAGTGAAGCTTCTATGCATCTCTACAACCTGAGATAATTTTCAGTAATTTCGCTTCTTATAGTTTGGGTCATAAAAATATGCACCCTTATAGATTCTTCCATGTCCCTAGAGGTACAAGGTACTTTTCCTCTTCACATCCATGGAAAATCTCTGTAGCACAATCCCTGTAGCAGATGAGGAAAAATGCCTACAGATGGCCTGCCTCCAATCCTATAGCTGGTTAGCTGGCTGCCCAAGATAAGAACACATGTTTCCTCTCTTCCAGTCAAGAGCTTTATCGTCTATAATATTCTGTGGCCCTACAGTTCAAGTGTATTAAGAATGTGAGATGTACTTAGAGTTTTCAATTCTTCAAATTCCTTAGAGTGCTCAAAATATTTCCTTGGAAAGAATTATTCGAAGCATCTTCTGGAAAACAAGCACATAGTATATCCATCATCCAAATGGTTCATTAGTCAGAGAGAGAAGCATTGATATTAGAAGCAGAGGATAGCGCCTCAGCCAAAGCTTCAATCTGCCTCTGAACACAGGAGAGGGAAGTCAATGAGGATGAGAGTCATAGAAAAGAAGACACAGTGGCCATTTGAATTTGGCATGGTAAAAACTGGTGAACATATAGCCCAAAGCAGTATAAGGCACGATTCCTAGGTTTAAAATTTTAAGAATAAAATAACCCAGACAAATGAAATAATAATTATTAAATGCTTGTAAGTGCCCCCAGGAATCTTCAGAAATGTAAACCACACTCTATAATTAATACATATGGGATTTTTTTTTCTTTTAAGACAAGAAAAATACAATTGTATTGAGAACTCACAAAGGAAAATAGGAGAGTTCACCTTGAAAATATAAAATGCAGCTCCCTCTGAGAGTGAGAAAGAAGGTGGGCTCTGACCAGAGGACCCCTGAGAACTACAAGGGACAGGAAAGGACAGCAGTCCCTGGAAGGAATGTGTAGGTGTAAGGATTAGAGGGACTTCCAAGGCTTTTGTAAAAGGAATGGAAAGAAAAGAAACAGGAGGTCCATTAGTAAGTAAGAAGAAAGATGGATTTAATGATGAAAATAACATTATTGAGATAATTAACTGCATAACTAAATTTTTCTATTAAAAAGAAGAAAGAAAATATATCCTGAGGATCCCCTGGAACCTTTTCTTTTTCGGGCGGGGGGGGGTTAGGGGCAGCAGAATTTGAACCTTTTTACAACCAGACACAAGTAAACAAGCAAATTTTATAATAAAATGAGTTCCGAAGCAAGCAAAATTTGTCTGTGGTGTTAGAAGTTGAGGGAAGGTTAACTTGGGAAGGAGGGACCGGGGCTTCTGGGACACTAGCAATGTTCTGTTTCCACACCTTTGTGGGGTTATGAGAGGGGTGGTACTTTATGAAGATACATTGGGCTGGACACCGTGACCCATATGCTTTCTTAGATGTGCTACACATTAGTAAAAAGTAAAAATCAAAACAAAATACAATGAAAGTTCTAAAAATGGTAAATGTTGAAACTATCATGATATATAAACCAGAATCAAAGGTGGGGTATTAAGAATAAGTAATAATATGATGAGTAGCTCACATCTGTAATCCCAGTGCTCTGGGGTGCTGAGGTGGGAGGATCACTTGAGCCTAGGAGTTTGAGGCTGCAGTGAGCTGCGATTGTGCCACTGCACCCCAGCCAGGGTGACAGAGCAACACTCTGTTTTTCTCTCTCTAAAAAGAATAGAATAATGGAATTATAAAGCAGTACACAGATATTTTAAATATTGCTTGAAAACTGAAGATTAAAAACAAAGCAATAAATCAGGGTGCAATTATCCTAACTTCTCAATCAATATATTCCTGTACAAATATATATATATATATATATTTTTTTTTTTTTTCTTCCAGTGGATAGTTCTCATGGATAGGAATTTATATCCTGATTGAAAGTAAATCATCATATTATCATTTTTCTTTTTGGCAACCCAAGTTTTCATAGATATAATTTGTTTAAATTGAAATGTTTCCAAATATGTAGAAAGGAATAAAATCATATAGCCATATGTGACTTAGAAGAAAAGACTAGTCAATCAGCCAAAAATAATTTGATTGCTAATTGTGTGGCCAATTCAATACTATTTATCATTGAGCATATAAAAGAAGCAAAGGGTTTTTTTTTTCTATTAAGAGCAACTAATGTAATTGAGAAGACTAACAAATATAAATAGCACAAGGCACTACATTGTTCAATTATATCTCTATATAAGTGGCAGTAGGAGTGAAATAGTATGACCTTATGGTGTCTTATAGTATGATTTTGATTCTCTCTTCCCCTAAACATATTTTGAAATGTTGAAAAATTATTGTATTGACTGAAATTTGTATAGATTATAAACTAAGGGTCCTCTATTTTATAGAAATCATTGGATGGATATCACAATTAGATGTCATCTTCTTAAACAGATTCATTAAATTTTCAAAAAATTATGTACAACCATTAAATTTGCATTTGGCTCAAAAACACAACATTCTGTGAAAACCCTAGAAAGTTTAAAAACCAGAGAGGGGAGGAAATAGGGGAAATCTCTCAAGTTGAACATCAGTATCACTGGGGGTCAATTACAAACACCATGAGTGGGAGGGAATTGGTCAGGACCAAGTGCCAAAAGCAATGTTGGGGTTAGAGTGTAAAGCAAATTACATTAGAGATGGGAACATGACTTAGCAAGCAATGGTAAAAAAAAAAATAACCAGAATCTGTGTCTCTGTCTAGCCAGTAACAAAAACTCCCACACTGAACGTGAAAAGAAATAGTCCAGAAAGATGAGCAATAGGTCATCTAAACGTCCACATTTCAGCCTTGTTCTAACCCACATTGATGAGTGAATTGCAAGTTTTCCCTCAGTCCAGTTGACTTCCGGCTGACTGTGATAGGTTAAATAATGGCCCCACAAAAATATCTACATTGTAATGCTCAAAACCTGTGTGTACGATCCTTAAGGCAAAAGAGACTTTGCAGATGTAATTAAGTTAAGGTTTTTGAGATGGGAAGGTCTAGGGTGCACAGTGTAAATCACAGTGGTCCTTGTAAGAGTGGGGAAAGAAGGTCAAAGGAGGAAGTAGGAGATGTGGCAATCACAGAACTTAGAGTGATGTGGGGAACAGATCAGGAACCAGGTAAAGTACACTGACTCCAGAAGCTAGAAAAGGTAAAGGAATAGACTCTCTCCTAGATCCTCCAAAACGAACCAGCTCTGAGAACAACTTGACTTCAGCCCAGTGAATCTGCTTTTAGGCTTCTGACCTTCTGAACTGAGAGGGAATACCTTTGTGTTGTTTTAAGCCGCTAAGTTTGTGGTAATTTGTTACAGCAGCATTAGGAAACTAATACATTGAGTAAGATGATCAATTGAATTAGGTTTGGTTTTCCCTAGGATATTTCTCATGCAGGGCATTTAATTAGTGCAGTGCTCTGGCAGAGTGACAGGTAGTTAGTTCACAGCTAAGCAAGGACTTCTTTCAGAGGATTTCTTAGGTAATTTTTCTTGTATTTTTTCTGCTTTATTTGTGGCTTTAGAGTTTTTACACTTGGAGTTTCATTAAATCCAGGATGAAGCCTTTGGTATTATCAGCTTTTTGGATTGTTACAAGAACCCATTCACTGGTTAGGTTTCCTGAAATTCTTTTCTATCAGTGATCATGGCCTGACTCCAGAATGCATGGGGACTGATACTCAAACTCCAGGAAAAAACTAAATTGATCAGATGGCTTAAGAAAATTCTTACATTTGGAAAGTTGTAGATTAAAATATCAACACTTTAGGATCTTAGGGTGTTTCCATGGGGATCCTTTGACTCAAATGTCTTTTTTGGTATAGGAGTTGTTCCCTCCTCACCGCAGCAACAAAAATGTTAAAAGAATACTTTAAAAAAAAAAAGAGTTTATCCATTAACATGTTTTCCCCCTCCTAAGGACAGAAACCATGAATTATTTTGGTTCCACAGCCACTAATCGAGTGCCCACTTGATAGTAGGTGACTGAGACTTATTTTTCAAGGAAAGAAGGAAAAAGAGGGACGGGAAGAAGAAAACTCTTTTTTATTTCTCCTTTGACACTGAGTGAGTGGGGGAGCTGGGATGAATTTCATCAGTCAATATCTACAAGATTTTAAAATTCACTTATAAAAAGTGTTGTGTTTACTTTTCCACCAGTATCAGCCTGCCTAGAAGCTTACTTCTGAGCCTAGATTGGTGTAGAAAAATTAATGCTTTGGGTGTTGAAAAATAGTGACCAAAAATGGCAGTGTTGGTGAAGAAAGTTTCAAATGATATTTGAAATAAATATTTTAGTTATCTTAAATCTAAATAACTGGTTCCATGTTTTTATGACTTTCTTTATAAAACTTGACTGACTATAGGCATAGCCTTAGGGAAAAGTCCCATACATTGCATAGTTATGAAAATATTGGTATAAGAAGACACTTTCCAATCCTTCTGGAAACTTCAGTAGAATGATAAAGAGTTAATACAGTAAAAGAAAAAGGTTATTGCTTAAATATGAAGGGCTTTATATATACTGTTTTCCCCCTATATAGTGACAGGCTCTCACCATGTTGCCCAGGCTGATCTCAAACTTCTGGGCCTTAGTGATCCACCCACCTCAGCCTCCAAAAGTGCTCGGATTACAGGCAGGAGCCTGTATATACTAATTTTTGAAATCAAATGTTTAGTTGGAATGGCACTAAAAAGAGAATTAAATATGGAAACAGTAAGCACTTGAGATATTAATGAATTGATGCAGAAACAAAGCCTACAAAGCCTTTATTCCGTTGAAAGAGAATACAGATAGACTAAAGAGGTGGAATCAAGCAGTAGGCTTTATCCAGCTGCTCTTCCTTAGTGGGCTGTGGGATTTGTAGCACCACACAAGGATGACACCCCACATAGACAGAGGTGGTCTACATCATTTGCACGATTTGTACGTGGTATGGCATTGGGCTAGCCTTGTGTTCCCCCTGAGGAAGGGAATCCTGCACACCCCGACACAAGGGAAGGCATCCTTCTGGCAGAAAGAAACAGTAGTAAGTCAGGAGACCTGGATTCCAGTCCAGCTTATTCTCCCTCGCTGCTGTTTCCTCTTTTGGAACACGAGGGGTGAATCAGATGACTCCTGGGGTTCTTTCCCATTCTGAAATGCTCTAACTTTACACTTAGCCTGGAGAACAGTGTTGTCCTTTAAAAGGAATTTTTCTCCCTGTCAGGTTCTCCTGCCCCAAATGTTTCAGGTCCTGATTTGTACACAATAAGGAGGAAAAGGCATCTCCTTTTGATCCTGTGGTTAAAAATATTTAGTTCTTCGGTGTTTGAAATGTTCTCTTCAACTAAACATTGTAACCTTGACATAGCTTGATTTGCACTTAAATATAAACATACTATTGGCAAGACCCCATGAAATCACTGACTTACAGCAACCTTGGAGTTGGCAGCATAACAGATCAAGTTTCTCATTATCATTCCATGCAAGATAAGAGAATTTTCCTCTCATTCAGCTGAGTTTCCGTGCCTTTGTTTGTTGAGTGCTGGGTAGAGAGAGCTTTAAAATGCTCAACATCATACTCTGTGATGTGAATTTCAGCAGCCTATTTGGGGGAGTTAAATTTTTAATCTCTTAATACATGATTACTGTGACCATTTTCTCCTTATCACTGTCTTAGATTTAATTAACAATTGGTGTGATTATTTTTGCTGGTTGTGATGCTAGCCTATTAAGGCTTTCAATCACGAATGCAGCCTTGTAGGTTAAAAAGCCAACACAATTGCTTTCGATGGGATAAGACTATGAGTGTCTCTCTGGGTTAGTGAGTTTCTAAAATTTTGTTTGCAAGGCCACATAAGTTATTTATCATAAAATAGGTACAAGTGGTCTTGCAGTTCAATTTTAAATTGTAACAAAAATATGAAAATACGAAGTAAAATGCACCATAACAAAAATGAATCGCATTGCTTCACAAAAACCTTACACAAAAACTTAACAAGCATTTCCATCTTATAAAATGAAATAAGATTCCATCAGTAAGATTTGGAGAGATTAGTTCTCAGGTCGGGTTATTCTCCTTTTTACATGATCCTTTCCCATACCAGCTACAGAACTGTGGAAAAATACTCCCTGGAGAGTGAGCTGGCTCATCTTCCAATATTCAAATGTCCAAGTAAGGACTATTTGTCCCTCTCAACTTAGAATCTTGTTAAATCGTGAGCAGCAGCCTCTGAAGACAGTGTCTCAATGTACCAAAACTATTAAAAATGTGTTTAGAGATATCTAGCAACCAGATGGCAGAATAGGACCTTTTAACCAATCTTCCAGGTGATAAACTGAAATTTACCCTCTTTTCCTTCTCTTCTTTGTTTGTTCTCATCACTCACTTCAAAACAGTGCATCAGTCCAAACAGTGTAATTCCCTTATTATTCACCCAAAGCACCCCAAAGTGTGAATTTCCCATCAGTTAATAAATAAATTGCAAGACCTTGAAAGAGAATACAGACAGAATAAATAAATGGAAAGATGCTCAGCGGTAAAGAAAAAGTTATTCTGACACTTGTTAAAATGGCAAGAAAGACTGGAAGACTTTGTTCAGGACTCTTGCAACAGGTGTCAAGACTATAGCAACAGAGGAGAGAGACTGAGCTTAACTCCAGATACAGCAGAGACAGCTGGGGCTTTGTAGCCAATGAGCAGAGTGAGGGCTTCAGCGCATGGAACGCTACTAAAGGCAGACATCAAGGGTAGGAGGGATTCTTGCTAAACTGACTTAACAGGATTCTTGCTGCAGGCAGGTCAAGGACTTACATATCAAAAGTAGAGGAAGAGGAGCTTGATCAGATATCAAGGGTAATCAGACATCAAGGGTAAGAAATTTTCTCTAAAGTGACTTAGCAGGATTCTTGCTAAGTCTGGCCTCTGCAGATTTGGCAAGAACAGGAGCTGAGACTGAAGTCCAGTCCAGAGACGGCTCAGAGAGGCCTGACTAAACTTTGGTCAAGGAGAGAACCTTTGCCATCAGTAAGTGGTAACTACTGTTAACAGATTAACATCTTGACTTTGTCATTTGTCTGTCTGTTGATTTATTTCAGAGCCCTCACATATCAGCTCTATTTTCTCTCCCATTTTTGCTGCTTTGGAATTTAATGGCTGAATTTAATATTCACTCTACCAAAATTCTACTACAAGTAATTAATTGACACATCCCATGGAATTGGATATGCTAGAATTTTAACTCCATCCCTGAAAATTATATGTTGCCATTTATAAGTTAAAAACTCAATTTGACAGACTTTCAAAATGGAGTCATTTATAGCGTCAAAAGTTGTACGCTTTTACTCCAAAGATACTGGTTTGTGGAAAATGTTTCTTGCCAAAGAAAAGATATTGTGTGCTAATAAAAATCAATAACCTTCAAGGCCGGGTGCAGTGGCTTATGCCTGTAATCCCAGCACTTTGGGAGGCTGAGACAGGAGGATCACTTGAAGTCAGGAGTTCGAGACCGGACTGGCCAACATGGTGAAACCCCATCTCTACTAACAATACAAAAAATTAGCTGGGCATGGTGGCACGTGCCTGTAATCCCAGCTATCAGGAGGCTAAGGTGGGAGAATCACTGGAACCTAGGAGGTGGAGGTTGCGGTGAGCTGAGATTGCGCCACTGTACTCCAGCCTGGGAGACAGAGTGAGACTCCGTCTCAAAAAAAAAAAAACAAAATCAAAAACAATAAGCTTCAGAAAGTCACTCAGAAGTGGATCATTTGAGTTTTGTGTGAATTTTAATCCTATCACAAACTTGATTTGATAATGTAGGAAACTTAAATTATCTATCTTAATTTCTTCATCTGTAAAATGAGGATCATCATATAACCCACAATTAATTTTTATATATAATTATGGTAGAAGTAAGTGTTTCTGAAAGAATAACCTCCAAAGAAGATATATCCTTACTTAGGAAAATGGTATAAAATCACTTCCTGCCTGGAGCAGGCAGTGGGTGGGATGGATTCTCATGGTGCACGCATCTCTATAACAATAGCACTCATTTGTGACTGCTCTGAAATAAATTAACAAAAAGACAAATGGCAAAGTCAAGACACTGGTCTGTTAACAGCAGTTCCTACTCAGATGTGTCTTCTCAGGGAGGCTCCCTGACCACTGTTTGTAATGAAAACACATTCCCCCTTCCCTGTTTTACCTTTCTCTGATATAATATATTTCAGAGCAGTCACAAATCAGCTCTACTCTCTCTCCTATTTTTGTTGCTTCGAAATTTGATGCCTAAATTTAATATTCACTCTATCAAAATTCTACTACAAGTAATGAATTAACACATTCCATGGAGATGAAGGGTGGGGGCAGGGAGGCATGTGAGCCCTGCGAGTATCTGGGGGTCTTGCACCCCAGCATTCCAGGTAGAGTGAACAGCAGCACCTGTAGAGGCTCCATGCTCTGGGTGTTTGAGGATTACAAAGAAGTTGCCATGGGCCGGAGTGGAGTGAACAAGGGTGAGGGCAAAAGAACTTAGAGCAGAGGATAATATGGAATCCAATTGCATTGGATCTTTAGGTCAATATCAGAATTTGAGCTTTTAATCTGAAATGGGTAGCCATTCCAGTTTTATAGGTATTTGTGTGTGTGTGTGTGTGTATTAGTCAGTATTCTCTAAAGGGACAGAACTAATAGGATATTTGTATATATGAAGGGGAGTTTATTAAGGAGAATTGACTCACACGATCACAAGGTAAAGTCCCATGATAGGGTATCCGTAAGCTGAGGCGCAAGGAAGCTAGTCCAAGTCCCAAAGTCTCAAAAGCAGGGAAGCTGACAGGGCAGCCTTCAGTCTGTGGCCGAAGGCCGGAGAGCCCCTGGCAAACCACTGGTCTAACTCCAAGAGTCCAAAAGCTGAAGAACTTGGAGTCTGATGTTTGAGGACAGCATGGAAGAAAGATGAAGGCCAGGAGACTCAGAAAGTGTGCTCTTTCCTCTTTCTTCTGCCTGCTCTATTCTAGATGCTCTGGCAGCTGATTAGGTGGTGCTCACCAGATTGAGGGTGGGGTTGCCTCTTCCAGTCCATTGACTCAAATGTTAATCCCCTTTGGCAATACCCTTACGGACATACCCAGAAACAATACTTTGCATCCTTCAATCCAATCAGGTTGACATTCATTGTTAACCATCACAATGTGGTAACATAGACATGACATAAAATTTACCATTTTAACTGTTTTTAAATGTACAGTTCATTGGTATTAAGTACGCTCACATTGTTGGGCAACCGTCACCACCATCCATCTCCAGACCTTTTTTATCTTCTCCAACTAAAACTCTGTACCCTTTAAACAATAACTCTCCATTGTCCACCACCTCCAGACTCTGGCAACTACTATTCTACTTTCTGCCTCTATCTGTCTGCCTATTTCAGGTACCTAAGTGGAATCACACAATATTTTTACTTTTGTGATTGACTTATTTCACTTATCATAATGTTTTCTAGATTCATCCGTGTTGTAGTGTATATCATTGTGTGTGTGCATATTGTGTGTGTATATATACACATATATAGTATAGTATATATAGTATAGTATGTATATATAGTATAGTATATATGTGTATATATGCTATATACATATATGTGTGTATATGTATATACACTATATACATATACTATATACATATATACATGTATATAGCATATATACACACTATATAGTATAGTATATATGTATGTGTATATGTATATGTATATATACACACAATGGAATATATATAGTATATATACATATATAGCATATATACACCCACTATATATAGTATAGTATATATGTGTATATATACATAATGGAATATATGTATATGTCTATATACATATATACAAATATATACATATATAGTATAGTATATACATGTATATATACACACACAATGGAATATAATATATATGTATTTTATATATATATATAGAGAGAGAGAGAGAGAGAGAGTTTGTTTATCTATTCATCCATGCATGGATACTCGGGTTATTTCCATCTGCTGGCTATTGCTCATAATGATGCTATGATCACTAGTATACAAATATCTGCCTGAGTCCCTGCTTTCACATCTTTTCAGTGTATACCCAGAGTGGAAGTCATTTGAGATTTTTGAACAGACAGGTGACTTAAGTTTTTACTGTATTACTCTGGCTGCTGTGAGGAGAACAGGCTGTAAAGAGACAAGGGTGAATGGAGGTGACCTAGTAAGAAGATGTTCATTATTGAATCCTGAATATAGTTTGAAGGAGGAGGCCACAATGTTTGCTGGCAGATAGGTTGTTGAGAGTGAAAGAAAGAGGAGTCAAGGATGAGTCCAAGATTCTTTTTCTATTATACTAAAAGTGTTCTTTACGTGCCACACAGAAATAAAAGAAGATTGGCCCATAAAAGTTTCTAAAGCTTCCAAATGTGTAAATATTATATATTTCTGCATATTTCAGTAACATACTACATTTGCATGACAGGTTCACTAGAGGATATAAGGCAATCTTTGCATTGATATGGCTTCCACAAGTTTATGTTTGGTGATATATGTGTGTGTGTATGTGTATGTGTGTATATATACACACATATATACATAGTGGAGATCATTGAGGCTTTATGAGATCTCATGAGAAGAGATAAATGTCATGTGCAAATATAACACATCCTAAACAATCATAACCTAACATGGTTTGAATGCCTACAAGTCTCACATTAGATTGATTTATTTTTTAACCAATATATTAGAGCTAATATCTAAATGTTTATTTTATATTAAAAACTTTCATTTTAATACTCACAGGCTCACACCATGTTCTAGTTTAAGAATGCTAAGGTTATGAATCAACCCGAGGTTCACCAGCTTGGCTGCTGTTTCCCGTTACCCATCAAGCACACAAATGTTCTGGAATTGTTAATTATGAAAAAATACATCTCAAAGTTCAAAGAGAGTGAACAAAAGCACCATCATTTATTGAGGCCTTTGACTCAGTGCTTTGCATGTCTTATTTTATCACCTCAGGAGCCCCCGAAGTCTACACAAGTATTTTATAGAGGGGAAGACTGGGCCTCTGAGAGGTTAAGTAATTTGTCCAAGATCCCAGAGCTAACAGATGGTGAATCTTTTTGAGACAAATACTTTGAGCTAATAATCTGGAGACTGGTTGAGAATTCAACCTCATCAGTCTCCAAAGTCTGTTATATGCAAGATACAGCCAGAGTCTAGATAGAAGAGGAGTTTTATCAATGCCTGTACCCGCTACCACCCAATACCTCTACCACAACAGTTATGATAGAGTAACTTGGAATTGCATGCTTCGTCTCCATTCACGCAGATGGCAGCAGCAAGAATATCTTTTCTGAGATCTGTGAATTTCTCAAAAAGATCTTTCCTTCCAGACACTCAGTGACACCACAGTTCCTCCAGTGATGTTATCTGGGAATGGCAGGTGAGGCTGCTAGGTTTTCACTGTGGGAGACTCCTGTATAACAGATGCAATGTGAAACCAATAGTGCTACTCCCTCAAAATCCATTCCAACTCCATACGCGGTCATGGAACAGTCAGGTATTCCAGGCAACTAACTGTCCCTGCCTTGACTTATTGAGATAATTGCCTTCTGAGGGTAAGCAGGCCTGCTGTTGATGAACATGTCTGTGCCTATTAGATGAATAACATCTAGTTCTTACTGTGCGGTAGTACAAAATAAAAAAAGACAGCAATTGAGCCAAATATAGAAAATGTGATTAACCACACAACGGGCTATGACCAGAACTACATGAAACCAAGCAAGAACAATATTCAGCCAGTCATCAACTGACTGAAGAGAAAGCGGGTGTGAACCCAAATATTCAACAGAAAGTGTCTCCGTCCTTATCCTTACTTCTCATGTCCTTTTTCATTAGTTCCTTCTTCTTGGCATTTAAATCAGCCATCCTACACAAAAGTCTGTCCCTCACTCCTGCATTGCTTGACACACAATTTCATTTCTTCTTTTCTTCTTACACTAAGCTTTCTAAAACAAAAGTTAACGTTCCCTGTCCTCATATCCTAACTCACTCTGCACACTTTGCAAGCTGGCTTTGGCTTCAGCGCCTCTCTAAGGACTTCTATCTTAAACATATCTTAACTTACAAATGAATTCATAATCACAGAATTAATTCTCTTCTCAATTCTTAGTTTACCGATTACATCATCACCTGCTAATCAATTATTCTCTTTTGAATCACTCTCTTATCCTTTGGTTTCAATGGCCCTACATTCCTATTTCTTTCTTGATATTTTATCAGCCTCTTCCTAGTTTGCTTAGTTTGCATGCTCTTTTGTTAAATTCAACTCTTAAAAGTGAATTATCCCTAAGGTTCAGTTCTTAGCTCTCCCTTTTGGTCCCATTGCACAGTCTCAAATGGTGATGCTATTCATTCTCAAGGCTTAAGCAACGAATTTATCTTTATCTTAATTCCCAAGTTCTATGTATACACTTTCAGTAATCTCTTTGGTATTTGAGTCGTGGTATTCATGGTGTTGATAACACCTGTTATTGAGTAACCTAGGGAAAGTCACGACCTCTCTGAGAGCCCCTCTCCTCTTTTGTGAGATGAAGGGGTTAGATACTCATTCAGATTTCACATAAATATCATCAGTCAAGGTTTTTGGTTGAAGACAGAAACAACCCTGGATAGCTTGAACAGAAAGTGAATCTGTCATAAGGTATCTGGCAGTTTTAGGATTGTGAGTGAGACAGGGGAGACAGATTGAAGGACTGGAGCAGGACATCCCCAGGAGTTTACAAAGCTAGAATGACAGACAACTCTCACTAAAGGGAAAGTTTGGCTCTGCAGACATGCTGCACCTGCAGTCACTACTGCCACAACCACGGGTTCTGCTGCCACCACTGCTGCCTCCAGCACTACGACTGTGTCTTGGGTGTCAGGAACGGACTCCCTCTGGCCACCATCCTGGCATCGCATGCAAGATTCAGAGTCTCCAGTTGGACTATCCAAATGGCTGATCCTGGATCATGTGCCTGTGCTCTACAAGCCAACAGAGAGAGGATCTAGCTGACCCCAATATACAAAGGGATTTCCACCGCTGGGATGGGAATTGACTGTTGCATAGCAAATCCTCCCTCCCAATAAGAAACGTTTACTGCAGGTGTCTCAAAGCTACCTCAAACTCAAGACATTTAAAGCAAAATGCCATCTGTTACTCAGAAAACTTGTGTCTAAAACATCTGTCATATGTACTCAGGATACATAATCTTGCTTAACAAGGTTTTACTTTAGCAGTAGTTGTTCAACTTATTCAGTAATTACGTTGGGCAGATAATTAACGTTTTGATGACTTATTTCTCTTCTTTTCCAGTCCTAGCGTATAGGTTTTGTTCAGACATGATTAATGAATGTGTGATTTGAAGGTTAAAGTCAACATAAAGCAAATCTCAAGATATAGTTTGATCAATCCAGGATAAAATAATCTTGACTTGAACTCTTGCTCTTATGTGTGATTTTCATGACTATTTCTTCCTTGTAATTTTCAATGAGCTTCAATTACCAAGTAATGCTGTTTCAACTTCCTGAATGCTAATGACAGAGAGCAGAACCTGGTGATTAAGGACCTACCTTCTATTAGAAAGGAAGAACATACTGAAACAATGCTTTCTCTGGTCTTTTATTCTTTCAGTGTGGGGCAGATCACAACACTCTCAACACTTACAGTAATTGTCGTCTTTAAACAGAATATTTAATTCAAATATTTAAACATTTTCACATGTTGATGAAGGAAACACCCAACAAACTAAGCGTGATTTGTACACAGGCAGGTCTACAGATGAAGAGGAGGTGAAGGTGTGACATTGCTCAGACAGACATATTTTCCTTTGCTTTTGATTGTGAAACTCAGCATGTCCCTTGCATTCATGAAACAATAAAGGAGATAATGTGATGTTATTTGAACATCTATAAATATCCAGAGAGGATAATAAACGCCTTCACTACCTCTTAGCCCATGTGTTATGTGAATTTTCAGTGTGTGGCAGTTGTCACAGATGCACTTTATGGTTTTTAAACTTGGCATCTCAGCGGAGTCTTAACTGAATTACCTATTTGAAAATGCAAACCACCCACCTTATTTAAAATTAGAAACCGCTCCTACTACCTTGGTATCCCTAGTCCCCAGACTGTGCTCTGCTTTTCTTCTTCTTTTTTACCTATGACAATTTATCACCTTCTAAAATACCATAAGATTTAATTTTATGTTTTGTTTATTGTTCATTTTCTGTCTCTTCCTGCTAAAAAGTAAGCCCTTTGAGGGCTGAGGTCTTTATCTGTTTGATTCAATCATGTCCTAAGAGCCTCAAACAATACCTGGCGTATTTGAAGCGTGGAATGAATATCTCTTAGTGAATAAGCAAGCACCATGCAGATAACTGTGAGGCCAGCTGTGACACCTGAGACATTGAGACGTTTGTCTCTGATGTGCTTCATTGCTGTGCTCATTTTCTAGTCTGTGCCCACGTTTCCCCCTCTGTACAAGCCTGCTTTTTCAAAGGTTCTCAAACTTGGTGGCAGCAAACCTTTGATGGCTCCTCTCACGGTTTAATGCACTCCTATTTCTTGGTGTAATTGCATTTTACCAAGGATCACAGTCTCACACTGAAAGAATACAATTTTAATTTTGACACTTCCACCACGGTTTTGTCTTTGCACAAGGTTTACATATTCTAGGAGAGGGTAACTTTGATTTGAAGAGAAATAGACTCAATGCTTCCGATTACTGCGTAGGATTCTTAATTTATGCTATTGTTGTGAACAGACATTTGTCCAAAGGAGTTATGTCCTTTTCTTGAAGGTCTTACTAAAAACTCTGTGTGCATCTGTGTGTGTGTGTGTATGTGTGTAAAACAACATAAGCATAAATCCTAGTCTAATGACAAGGTACTTGATATTTTCATCAGCTGCTCTGGAAGATCTGGACTTACCATGGTATAAGCATTGCTTTTCTTTTACTTTCCTTCTTTTAAAAATCTATAAATTACCATCATTGTCTCATTAAGTTTGATATTGAATTATTTTAAGTTTCCTAAGCAAATACAGTAAAATCATGCCTATCTGAAAGTCATAACTGGAAACCACAACACCCTGGAATTGAGTCAATAAATGATCTAGCTGTTTTGAATCACCTAATTAAAAGTATCTTTTCAAGATCTCCCTCTTTTCTTCTTGCCAACTTTTATTATCCTGCTGGCTTTTGGCCTCCAGTGGAGGTCCTCTGGGGCAATCAAGTTTTGTGCAGCCATTTGGCCTGGGGTGTTGAAGGGAAGAAACAGCACAGCTCAGGAAGAAGAAAGGACATGGCCAAGCCCAGAGCTGGGGAGAAAAGCAGGGCTGGAGGGGAAGCCAGGATGCCCACACTATTGTTTTATAGGCTAATCTTATTATTAAATTTAAAAAGATCTCCTTAGTCTTTTGAGACCATTTGTGTTCCACCTTTATACTTGTCTTATTATTTGGCTTGGTATTAGAATTTAAACCAAAAATCTTTTTTTTCACCCAATGTTGAAGGCATTTTCCATTGGCTTCTATATCCCTTGGTTGTATTTGACATGTTTAAAAAACATCTCTAGAAGCTTTTAGGTATTTTTCTTTATCTTTAGTGCTCTGAAATTTCTAATTGGTGAATGATGATGTGGGTCTTTATTCAAAACAATTAAAAAGGTTTTTTTGCTAAGTATTTGAAGAGGATTTTCAAACTAGAGACTTGAATTTTTAAGTTTGAGAAATTTTCTCGTTTAATTTTTTTCTTGCATAATTTTTAATGAAATTCACCTTAAAGTGAGTGGGTATGGAACATGCTCTTTAGTTGAGGCGCTTCTAAATGTCAGCACGCAATGGAGGTTTTTGTTCTGGGTCATGCAGTTTCTTAAGAGACAAGTTCTTTAATCTCTTACCTGGAAGGCTTCAACGTTCAGACTGGCTGCTGATATTCTGAGACCAGGGAAGGGAAATAAAAAGATTAGGGACTTCACCATTCAGATTACAGACTTTCTTTACCTCCTTCTCATTCTCTTTTTTTCTCTGTAGCCGTACCTAGAGCCCCTGAGTCTCCATCTCAGAGCCTCAGTTTTCTGGGGACACTCCTCTGGTCTCCTGAAGAGTTATCGTCACCTGGATGCAGGTGTACAGCACATTCTGGAAGTTCTGTGGCTCTGTTCACTGATTTTGACTAATGCCACTTCCAGCCATGTAGTTCACCCCCACCTTCTGTGGCACCAGGGGCCTCCAGTCCTGAGCTTTTCAGGGCTCTGCCCATAAATTGGTGCATCTTTTGCCAGTACTTAGCTGGTAGTTTCATCCCTTCTGCTCCTTCACTGACTTTCTGTGTTCCAAAAAATTGCTGAAATCTTTCATGCACTCTACCTTTCTCTTGGCCCTTGTGAAATATAACTTTAAAAAATCAAAGTTCTTTGTTATACTGTTAGTGGGGTTCAGGAGGGATTTCAAAAGTAAGAGACAGTCTGCCATGTATCGCTGGAACTCTAATCAGTACTTTTCAAAAATGTTCTCCATTAGGGCCCTAAAATTTCTACTTCAATAGAAGATTGATGAGGAGGGAGATTGTGGAGTTTTAGTACAATGAATCTCTAACAACGCTTTAACCAGCATAGTTTTGTTTCATCAGTTTCATGTAATGAGCTTCATGCAAGATGTCTTTGAACAAGAAGTTCTGAAGCTAAAAATTATCTGAAAACTACTAGTGAAGATAATCTTTCACTTACATTTCCAATATTAATGTTTGATGACTACATAATTTACTTATTCATTCAACAAATAGTTACTGAGTTTCTTCTACTCTATGGCGAGTACTGGGCTAGGCACTGATGTTCTTTTACTTGGTATAAACAGATTTAATAAAAATGCTGCTTTGTATTGACAGATATTTTACTGTAATCACAGATCTCACTTATTTGAAACACTACATAGATTAAATAAATTCAAGTGATTCAGACTTATTAGTATCCTACTTGAAGAGCAGACATCAGAATATTCCTTCAGCCCACTTCTCCAAATAATGACCTGGGGGACAAGAATGTCTTCTTTGCTTTGGGGTAGAAAGTAATGAAAACATTATGGTTTTTCTCTTTAAAACTTTGCCTCTAATTTGTATTCAAGTAACAACACAATCTTGATTTAGTTCAAATGATCTAGCTGCTTGATCATTTGGGAACTGATTTTGCTGTAAGTTACATATTACCTCAATTTCAGATGAAGAAAAACAATTTTTAAATGTGCAGCTGGAAAATTACTTAGTTGGTAAGTGAAAGCATCAGTCCTCCCCAGGTGGCTGTTTCTCCAGTGCTCCCTAAGTCCACAGATGGCTTCACCCAGTGTCCCTGGGTTCTTACTTGGCTAGGGCTGCCGTAACTAAGTACCACAAACTAACTGGCTTGAATGATAGTAATGTATTGTCTCACGGTCCTGGAGACTAGAAGCCAGAGATGAAGGGTTCAGTGGGATCGATTCCTTCTGAGGAATGCAAGGGAGGGCCTGTTTCATGCCTCTGCCATAGCTTCTGCTGGTTTGCTAGAATCTCTGGGGCTCCCTGGCACGTTGAGTGTCACCCTGATGTCTGCCCACGTCTTCGCATGGTGTTCTCCTTGTGTGCATGTCTGTCTCCAGATTTTCCCTTCCTATAAGAACATAGTCATATTGCCATAGAGCCCACCACAATGACCTCATTTTAACTGGATGCCCTCTGTAAAAACCCTGTCTCTAAATAAGGTCACTTCTGAGGCACCATGGGTAGGATTTCAACATATGCATTTTGCAGGGGGACACAAGTCAACCCGTGACACTCAAAAAGTTGAGTGTCATTCCTGATACTTCCCCATCTTTCTCTCCTCTCCACATCGAATCGATCAGCATATTCTGCCAGCTTTACACTAAATACACATTGGATCTGGGTATTTCTCGCGATTTTTTCCCCTGACCATTTTCATTCTTTCTCCCGAACTAAGGTCGTAACTTCCTCACTGGTCCCCTGCCTCCACTTTAGGTTTCTCTTAATCCATTTTCCATATGCAAGATCTTCCAAAAGTGCATATTTGATTATATCTCTCCGCTTCTTACAACATTCAATGACTTCCCATTGCCTAAGGAGAAACACAAAACTCCTTTATGTGGCTTACACACAATTTGGCTCCTGCCCCCCTCTCCAGTCTTGTCTCTATTTTATTTCTCTAATGCTCTGAGCTAAGGCCAAACAGGAACTTCTTTCAGTTCCTTGATTACACCATGCTGTTGCCTCTAGGCTTTGAACATGGTGTTCTCAGTCTGGAACACTCCTCCAAACTCGATTCCCCAGACGCTTACTCATATTGTAGGTCTCAACTTTCATGTTGACTTGCTTCTGGAAGGCCAGCCCTCTACAGTAGGCTGACTGGTACCCGCAAAAAAGATATGTCCACATCTTTACCTCTGGAACTTATAAATGTTGCCTTATTTGGAAAAAAAAAAAAAGGTCTCTGCAAATGTAATTAAGTTAAGGATCTTGAATGAAGAAATTCTCCTGGATTATCTAAGCGGACCTTAAGACCAATGACAAGTGTCCTCATAAGAGACACATAAAGGAGAAGGCCTACAGAGGAGAAGGCCACATGAAGACAGATGAAGAGACTGGAGTGATGTGGCCACAGCCAAAGAAACCAGCAACTACTAGAGGCTAGAAGAGATAAGGAATCCAGATTCTCCCCAGAGCCTCTGGAGAAAGTATAATCTTACCAGTTCCCTGATTTCAAGCCTCCAGAACCGTGAGAGAATAAATTTCTGTTGGTTAAGCCACCAAACTTGTAGTAATTTGTTATGGCAGCCTAGGAAACTAGCAGAGCTTGTGTTCTTATACCAGGTGTAGTCTCTGGTTGTGTGTGTCCATAGGCCCCTGTGAGTCCTCTTTCCTAAGAGTCATCACTCTCTGTTGTTTGGGATTTGGTCTGATCCAGCAGCTATGAGTGCTGGGAAGGCAGGGCATGACTTGTTCCTGGCTGCATCCGCAAGGATTAACCCAGTGCCTATGGCATATTGTAGGTGCTAATATTTAATATTAACAATGGTAATGATAACTTTTCTTGAATAACTAAATTAACTAATTAATTATTCAATCAATATTTCAGTTTAGGTACTATCCAAATGGTACAGATTTGAAAAAAGAATCAGAGATCTGGCACCTGTGAAGAGTCTATAGTTCTGACCTTCCTAGTGTCTTTAAGAAACTTGCAGTCTTCACAGTATACAGAATGAACATATACAGGAAGATACCTGAAAAGCTGCCCACCACCAAATCAACACCATCCTCCAAAGTGAAAAGAAATACAGTGTAGTCTAGTTTTACATGTATTCTAACTGGTCTTCTTATCAGAATATTTGTCGGCATTTATTTTTTATGTAACACCTTATTGTTTAAAGTCGTTAAACAGGAGTGACGTGGTCTTTCACCTAGGAAAGTTTATAGTATAATGAGAGAAAATGAGAACAACAGTTTTTCTTTTTTTGTAAACATACAATCAGAAATATATGAGCAGATATGTGCTGTTCAAAACTAGAGGAGAACTAACAATGATTGGAATAATAATAAGCAAAATCAGAAGTTGTAGTCCTTTTACATCCCTTTCTTACTCACTATCATTACTTGGTCCTTTATTTTATGTCCAGCATCTTTCCTTTCAGAAACTTCTCCTCCCTAAAGATCTATTGAGCAATCAATCCCATGACTCTACTTCTTCAGCCACAGAAGAGGCTGAACAGAGCACCCTTGCTCCGGACATAATTTATTCAATAGTGAGCACGTGTTTCAAGTAAGATCAATCAGATTTATTTTCAGAGATTCCTGTGGGTATCATGAGAGAGAGGTGCTTTTGTTATTTTCTTCTTCTTCTGAGATTGCTTCCTCTAAAGATGATGCAATCTAAACTGCTCTTGGCCATCATGGTCGGCATATGGGGAGAGCCTGCCTAAGAAGGAAGCCAATGAAGAAAAAAACAAGCCAGGAAATGGGGAGAGAGAAAAAAATCTTGCTGATGTGGTTTAATCCCCTGGATCCAGGAATGTCTGTACCTCAACCTGATCTTGAACTATCCCTATCCTTAGATCATGATATAAACTATGAAAGAATCACGGTAATGTGAAAGACAGAATGGAATGTTACAGAGATGGTTAGATGCTCTTCAGAAATTAATGCTCCCCTTCCATGGTATAGAGTTGTCACTGGGTAGCTATGATTGTTCATTAGAGACTAGACTTCCCAGCCTTTGGCATCTATATGGAGACATGTGGTTTGCTTTTGCAAATGAAATGATGGTGGGAATGAAGTCACTTTAGAGATGAAGGAATGAATCTGCCTTCTCAACCCTTCCTTGCCCTCTTGTTGGCTGGACTCAGAGGACTCAAATCTGGTTAATGGTGATGACAATTAAATGACCTATCAAACCATGTACATATTACCTGAATACCAAGCATCAAAACTTCACTTTCCAGATTTGGGAGCTGTTGCTCATTGGCAAAGCACTTGATCTTAGTCAACTGACTTCTCAAGGCCTTGGTTTAATCATACACAGGATTTTCTTCAAGCTTCCTGACTCCATCCTCTAGTTACCCTGTTGAAACTTCTGCAATGATAAGTTATTAAACTGTGAAATATTTGAGTCATGACTTTGAATTGGAGTCATAGAGCAAAGTGGATGGGTCTCTGTAGCTTTTAAGCTTAACTGTCCGATGGTTGCTTTAAAAACTTAGTTACTTTATATTGTCAATAAAGCCACATCTGTTTGGCCCTTGTTGTCCTAGTATTTTTATCTTTTCTTCCAAGTTTGTAGAAGTTTGAAATTTAAACTAAAATGATTAGAAGCTGTAATTGCATCCAGGAGCCTCAGAGAATATTTGAACTTGCAGTTACGAATTAACCAGTTAGTCCAAAAAGGAATACATTTTTGATCATTTTAAGATAACAATAATTCTATTATTTTGATTTGGAAACTTGAGGTTCAAGGAAAGTTTACATAAACTGTGTAAAATCACAGGCTGAGCCCACACAGTGCCATAGACTAGTCTGCACTGTGGATGGAAGACCCACAGAGTATTTGCTAAGCTTTATGATGTAGCAAATTACTCATCCCCTGGAGCCAGGATAACTTTTTTATATCGTCCATGTGATCATCTACTCTAAAAGCATCCCTAAGGTCATGAATGCTGTATGTGTTGAATATGTATGTTATCCCCTCTTTTTCACTGACTTGCTTGTTGGTAACTGAGGTATTATTAAGATAGGTAGACAGTTGGAAAATCACCACTTTAATCTGATATTCTTTCTTTATGCCCTTTGGACACATGAGCATCTATTGTTATCTGTCTTGCCATTTTAGACCAGCCCTGAAGTAGTTTGGATTTGTACCAAAATCAGTGAAGACTGGTAGGTAAGGCTAGTTTGGGGAATGAGAAATAGGTGTCTTGGAGAAAGAAATGGGAATGAAAGAGAAGAGTAGAAGGAAATTCAAAGGCGTCAAGAGGGAAGATTAATCCAATGGCTACTGGGCTGGGATGATCGCATAGTATTGTAAGAGTGTGTGTATATATACACGTATCTGTATGTGTGTGTCCACTGAGGTTTAAGTCCCTGGGTGTGTGTGTGTATATAAACATATATATGATTTAAACACATGTATATACACACACCGACATATATATGTGTGTATATATGCACACATATGTGTATACACACATGTAAATTGTTTATATTGTTTAAATTGTGTGTATACATATAAATTGTTTAAATTAAACTATTTTATATATACAAAAATATGAAATTCCAGGACTGCCTGCATGAAAAATATGGCAAAACACATTTGAATAATCTGTTCACCCACCCATTCACTCATAAATAAGCATTTATGAAGTTGCTTAGTATGTGCCAAACTTCAGATCAGTAATCATGTCTTAGAAAATAAAGACAGCCAAAAAAAAAAAAAAGAAAAAAAAGAAAAGAAAGACAGCATTATTTTACATCAATACTTTGCAAGTGCTTCTTTTCTTGATTTCTAACACTAATGCATACATTGTGCAGATGAGAAAATGTGAACAATTAAGAGGTCAAATGATTTGCCTAGTCATAGCACAAACAACTTGCCGGACAGTGATTAGAAGACAGAGACTTTGCATTTCAAATGTATTGCCTCTGGCTAACTAATAATTAAGGTTGAATTTGCCTGATATGATTTTTAGAAACAATTTTCTTCTAAGACACAGAAGACCCAGATTTCTGCACAAGTGTGAAGCTGATAATGCCTGTCCTTTTCTGGGATTGTTCTCTTGTGGTATGACGCACAAAACATTTCATGCTAATTACTCATTTCTTAAACTTATTATCAGATAATGTCCTTGGTTTAGAAAAGGCCCTTTTGCGTTTTTTTTTTTTTTTTTTTTTTTGAGTCTCGCTCTGTCCACCAGGCTGGAGTGCAGTGGCGCTATCTCGGCTCACTGCAAGCTCCGCCTCCCGGGTTCCTGCCATTCTCCTGCCTCAGCCTCCCGAGTGGCTGGGACTACAGGCGCCCGCCACGGCGCCCGGCTTTTTTTTTTGTATTTTTAGTAGAGACGGAGTTTCACCGTGGTCTCGATCTCTTGCCCTTGTGATCCGCCCGCCTCGGCCTCCCAAAGTGCTGGGATTACAGGCGTGAGCCACCGCGCCCGGCCCCTTTTGCCTTTTAAAATATATTATTCCAAATCAGCACAAGAGTAGTGACACTGAGGCATCCAGGCTTCTTTAATAAACATCAGCTATCCGGGACTGTCATCTTACCTCCTAGATTAAAAGTGCTTATAAAATTGGATTCAAGACCATCACATACCAGAGAATGGAGCTGCAGGAATCTCAATCAAATAATGATAACATTAAGAGGCGCCAACTAATTTGAATTCTAAAAGCATGGGAAATGCTCCGGTCAAATTATATTGCACATAACTAAGACAAGGGATATATCAAAGAGTGAGAAAGGTTTGGGAAAAGTGGTCTACTGTCGGAACTCATCCAGCACTACCATCCATTACTGCCTGATGCCGGTCACTGGATAAAGAATTCAAATCCTCTGGGCCTTGGTGAACATCATCTTGCCAGTTCTAGGCCTCATGGATAGTAGCCATCTAATCCAGCGAATTGTGTTGGAAGCTGGCCTCTCTGGTGTTGTTTAGTGGAACAATAGCACACTTCCCTTGATTTATACACCCTTTGAGAGTGACACAACCTGACATCCTGTTTGTTGTTACAAACAGCTATAAATTGTAAATTAGGTGACAGCCACACTCTTCTATTTAATGGACATCCTCCCTATTTTTTTTTTGGAACAGGTTTTCTTTGCCCATTGTCCTGATTTTACAATCTTCTGAAGCAACCCTTTGAGGCGTAGGAGTTTTCTGAGTACATGAGTCAGATCTCGTATTGAGCAACGGCTGCTACAAGGAAACCTTGAGGCTGCATTGCAAATGTCATGCTCTTCCTTGACCAGAGCTACCCAGGAGCAGATAGTAGCTAGCCACTAAAAATTTCTTCAAGTCATACATGGGCTTGAGAATTACTTTAGCAACAATTCAAAGTTGCCCACTCTTTATTTTGAAAATAAAAAAATAAAAAAAAGTATATCTGATGATTATAGGGCCCTGAACGGCTTTTGGAGAGTCCATAAACCCCTGAAGAATTTTTTAAACTTTCATTTTATTGTGGTAAGAACACCTAACATACGATCACCGTCTTAACAAATTTTTAAGTGTACAATAATATCTTCTTATCCAAAAGAGCAATGTTGTCCAGAAGATCTCTAGAACTTACTCATCTTGCATAATTGAGATTTTATGTCCATGGATTAGCAGCTTCTTATTTCTCTTCCCCTCTACCCCCTGGCAACCACCCATTCTACTCCTTGGTTGTTTGACTATTTCAGATACTTCACGTAAGTAGAATCATGATTGTACACTGAAGACTACAAAACATTGATGAAAGAAATTAGACACAAATAAATGGAAAGACATCTATAGCCACGGATTGGAAGATATAATATTGTTAAAATGTCTGTACTACCCAAAGTGATCTACAGATTCAGTGGATTCCTATCAAACTCCCTATGACTTTTTTTCCCACAGAAATAGAAAAAATAATCCCAAATTTTACATGGAACCACAAAGGACCCTGAATAACCAAATCAATCTTTGAAGGAAGAAAAAAGCTGGAAGCATCACACTTTCTCATTTCAAAATATATTCTCAATGACGGCAATGAAAATAGTGTGGTATGGGCATAAAGGCAAACATATACACCAACGCAACAGAAGAAGGAACCCAGAAATCAACCCACATGTATATGAACAACTGATCTTTGACAAGGGTGTCAAAAATATACAATAGACAAAGGATAATCTCTTCAACAAATGGTATTAGAAAATCCAGATATCCACATGTAAAAGAATCATAGTGGACCCTTATCTTACACTATAAGCAAAAATCAACTCAAAATGGATTACACTTAATGTAAGACCTAAAACTATGAAACTCCCAGAAGAAAGCATAGGGAAGATCTCCATGACATTGGTCCTGGCAATGATATTATGATTATGACACTGAAAGCACAGGTAACAAATGCAAAAGTAGACACATGGGAAAACATAAACCCCTGAACTTTAAGCATAACCTCCTCTGCATTTTTCTAAGATGAAGGTTCCTATTTTTAAACTGATTCTAAAAAACAGTCTGGAAATCTGTTGTACTCTAGTATACCTGCTTCACTGTGACCTCGGATCCTCCCTTAGCAAAATCTGATACACAATATATTATTAGATAAGGGGAATAAAATGTGAGTGCCAGCCCATTATTTCCATTTGTTTGCATCTCATCATTTTTATTATTTATTATTATCTTTAATTGACACATAGTAATTGTATGCATTTATGGAATACAGTGTGGTATTTTGATATGCATATACAATTGTATAATAGTCAATCAGAATAATTATCATATCCATCATCTCAAACATTTATCATTTTTTGTGGTGTTGGGAATATTCAAAATCATCTCTTCTAGCTATTTAAAAATATACAATAAATTGTTAATTATAGCCATCCTAAAGCACTATAAAACACTAGAATTTATTCCTCCTGTCTAGCTGCACATTCATATTAACATGAATTAACCATCCTCTGGCCATCTCCCCCACCCTCCTAACTATCACCATCTCTAGTAACCGCTATTCTACTCTCTACTTCTATGAGACCAAAATTTTTAGCTTCTGCATATGAATGAAACCATGTGGTATTTATAATTATGTGCATGGTTTATCCACTCATCTGTTGATGGACATGAGTTGATTCCACATCTTAGCTGTTGTAACTAGTGCTGCAGTAAACATAAGAGTGCAGATATCTCTTCAACATAGTGTTTCCCTCCCTTTGGATATATTTCAATAGTGGGATTCCTGGATCATATGGTAGTTCTAGTTTTAGTTTTTTGAGACTGCTTCCCATAATGCCTGTAGTAATTTCCACTAGCAGTGTATAAAATGCATTTCCACTAGCAGTGTATAAAAGATCCCTTTTCTCTAAATCCTCACCAACATTTGTTATTTTGTGTCTTTTTGATAATACCCATTCTAACTGGGGTGAGATGATATCTTATTGTGATTTTGATTTGCGTTTCCCTGATGATTAGTACTGTTGAGCATTTTTTCCCATATGCTCCACGACCATTTGTGTGTCTTCTGTTGAGAAATATCTATTCAGATCACTTGCCGATTTTTAAATGGAAATTTTTGTTGTAGTTGCTGCTGCTGTTTGAGCTTGTGTATTTTGGACATTAATTCCTTGTTGGATGAATAGTATGCAAATGCTTTTACCCATTCTGCAGGCTGTCCATTCACTCTGTTGATTGCTTTCTTTGCTGTGCAGAAGACTTTTAGTTTGATAAAATCTCTGTTGTTTCTTTTTGCTTTTGCTTTCTGTGCTTTTGAGGGCTTATCTAAAAATCTTTACACAGACTAATGTCTTGAAGCACTTTCCCTGTGTTTTCTTCTAGTAGTTTTATAGTTTCAGGTCTTACATTTAAACATTTAATCAATTTTGAGTTGATTTTTGTATATGATGAGGGACAGGAATTCATTTCATTCTTCTGCATATGGATATCCAATTTTCCCAGCATCATTTACTAAAGAAGCTATACTTTCCTCATTATGTATTCATGGTGCCTTTGTAAAAAATCAGTTCATTATAAATGCATAGATTTATTTCTGGGTTCTCTATTCTTTTCCATTGGTCTATGTGTCTGCTTTTATGCCAGTGCCATGCTGTTTTGGTTACTATAGCTCTGTAGTATATTTGAAGTCAGGTAGTGTGATGACTTTTTGCTCTGTTCTTTTTGCTCAGGATTTCTTTGAAGATTCCAGATCTTTAGTGGTTCTATATGAATTTTAGTATTGTTTTTTCTATTTCTGTAAAAAATGTCACTGGTATTTTGACAGAGATTATATTGAATTTGTAGATCACTTTAAATAGTATGGACATTTTCACAGTACTAATTATTCCAATTCATCAGCTTGGGATATATTTCCATTTTTGTGTGTCCCCTTCAACTTCTTTCATCCATGTTTCATAGTTTTCATTGTAGAGATCTTTCACTACTTTGACTAAATTTATTCCTAGATTTGTTTTCATTGGTAGCTATTGTAAATAGCATTGCTTTCTTAGTATTTTTTTTTAGTTACTTCATTATTGGTATATAGAAACACTACTGATTTTTGTCTATTGATTTTGTATTCTGCAACTTTACTAAATTCATTTATCAGTTCTAAGAGTTTTTTTGTAGAGTCTTTAAGTTTTTCCAGATATGAGATCATGTCATCTGCAAACAGGGATAATTTGACTTGTTCCTTTCCAATTTGGATGCTCTTTGTTTCTTTCTCTTTCCTAATTGCTCCAGATAGGACTGCCACTACTATGTTGCATAAAAGTGGGAATCTTTGTCTGTTTCAGTCCTTAGAGGAAAAACCAAAAGCTTTGTTTTTTCCCCTGGTAAGATGCCAGTTGTGGTTTGTCATATATGGCCTTTATTATGTTGAGGAATTTTCTTTCTATACCTAATTTGTTGAGAGTTTTTATCATAAAGGGATATTGAATTTTATTTGTGTCTATTGAGATAATCAAATGGCTTTTGTTCTTTATTCTGTTGATGTGATGTATCACAATTATTGATTTGCATATATTGAGCCATATTTGAATCCCTGGGATAAATCCCACTTGGTCATGGCATATAATCTTTTTGCTATGCTGTTGGATTTGGTTTGCTAGTATCTTGTTGAGGATTTTTGAGTTACTCTTCATCAGGGATATTGGCCTAATGTTTTTCTGTTGTTATTGTGTCCTTGTCTGGTTTTAGTATCAGTAGGATGGATTTGGAAGAATTATCTTCCCTTCAATTCTTTTTTTGAATAGTTTGAGAGGACTGATGTTAGTTCTTCCTCAAAAGTTTGGTAGAATTCAGCGGTAAAAGCTTCCAGTCCCGAGCTTTTCTTTTTTGGGAGAATTTTTATTGCTGATTCATTTTCAGTACCTTTTATTGGTCTGTTCAGATTTTGTTTTTTCATGGTTCAATCTTAGTAGATTTTATGGGTCCAGAAATTAATCAGTTCCTCCAGTTTTTCCAATTTCTTGGCATATAGTTGTTCATAATAGTCTCTAGTGATGTTTCATACTTCTGTGGTCTCAGTTGTAATGTCTCTTCTGTTGTTTCTGATTTTATTTGGGTCTTCTTTTTCATAATTATTCTAGCTAATAATGTGTTAATTTTAGTTATCTTTTCAAAAAACTAGCTTTTGATTTTGTTGATCCTTTGTATTTTTAAAGTCTCTATTTTATTTATTTCTGCTCTGATCACTATTATTTCTTTTTTATTTACTTATTCTCATTCTGTCACCCAGTCTGGAGTGCAGTAGTGTGATCATAACTCACTGTAACCTGGAATGACTCAGTTCAAGCCATCTTCCTGCCTCAACCTCCTAAGTACAGGTGTGCACCACCATGCCGGGCTAATTCTTTTTATTTTTTGTAGATATGGGGTCTTGCTGTGTTACCCAGGCTGATTTTGAACTCCTGGCCTCAAGCAATCCTCCCGTCCCGACCACCAAAATAACTGGGATTACAGGTATGAACCATTATATCTGGCCCACTATTTCTTTTCTTCTACTAATTTTGGGTTTGGTTCTTACTTTTTTAGTTTTTTGAGGAGCATCATTAAGTTTTTATTTAAAGTCTTTCCACTTTTCAGTGTAGATGGTAACTGCTATAAACTTTGTTCTTACTATTGCTTTTGCTGTATCACATGATTTTGGATGTTGTGTTTCTATTTTCATTTGTTTCAAGACATTTTTAAGTTTCCTTAATTTTTTCATTGACCCATTGGTCATTCAGCAGCATGTTATTTAATTTCTATGTATTTGTACAGTTTCCAAAGTTCATCTGATTATTGATTTCTAGTTATATTCCATTGTGGTCAGAAAAGATACTTGATATTCTGTTGATTTTTAAAACTTTGTTGAGACTTGTTTTGTGGCTAACAAGTGGTCTATTTTGGAGACTGTTCCATGTGCTGATGAGAAGAATGTGTTTTTTGTGGTTGTTGGATAAAATGTTCTATAAATGTCTGTTAGGTCCATTTGGTCTACTGTGTAGTTTAAATCAATTTTTTGCTTGATTTTTCTGTCTAGATAATCTGTCTAATACTGAAGGCGGGGTGTTGAAATTCCCACCTATTACTGTATTAGGGTCTCTCTCCCTCCTTTCAGATATAATAATACTTAACACTTGTTGTATATATCTAGGTGCTCCATTGTTGGGCACATGTATGTTTAGAATTGTTATATCCTCTTGCTAAGTTGATCCCTTTATCATTATATTGTGACCTTATACATCCTTTTTTTTTTATACCTTTTGATTTAAAGTCTGTTTTATCTGATATAAGCATAGTTACTTGCTTTTAATTTCTGTTTGCATGGAATGTGTTTTTTCATCCACTTTCAGTCTGTGTGTATCTTTACAGGTGAAGTGAGTTCCTTGTAGGCCCACACATAGGTAAGTCTTATATTTTTATTTTTTCAGCCAGCCTGTATCTTTTAATTGGATAACGTAATCCACTTACACTCAAGGTTATTGCTGATAGGTCAAGACTCAATTCCATCATTTTGTTAATTGTTTTCTCTTGTATATTTGTATATCCTTTGTTTCTTTCTTCCTCTCTTATTGTTTATGTTTGCAGTTTGGTGATTTTCTGAAGTGATAATGTTTGATTCCTTTCTCTTTCTCATTTGTATATATGCTCTACCAGGAAGTTTTACTCTTTCACATGTTTTCATGATGGTAGTTACTGTCCTTTTGCTTCCAGATATAGGGCTCCCTTAAGCATTTCTTCTAATGCTGACCTAGTGGTGATAAAATTCCTTAGTTTCTGCTTGTTTGGGAAAGACTATTTCTACTTCATTTCTGAAAGATGACTTTGCTGGGTAGAGAATTCTTGACTGGCAGTTTTCTCTTTCAGCAGTTTGAGTATATTATCACATTCTCCTCTTGTCTGTAAGGTTTCTACTCAGAAATCTGCTGTATTAGAGATTCTCTTTTATATGTAACTTGCTGCTTCTCTTTTGCTGTTTTGAGAATTATCTCTGTCTGACTTTTGACAGTTTTACTATAATGTGTCATGAATGATTTATATAATTTCATTAAATCGTCTATCTGTATTCTCTTGAATCTTGCTGAGGTTTCTTAAGATCATTATTTTGAATTTCTTTTCAAGTATTTCATAGATTTCCTTTTCTTTGGGATCTTTGGAAAATTATTGTGTTGTTTTTGGAGGTTTCGTGTCTCCTTACATTTTCATGGTTTTTGTGTGTCCCTACATTGATACCTGCACATCTGGTAGAATAGTCACCCCTTCCAATTTTATGGAGTAGTATTTGTCAGAAAAGACTTCTTCCTCATGATGTGTCCTATGAAATCAGTGAGGTAGGATGCTTTGGCTTTGGTTCTGGATGGGTGCAGTTGTATAATCTTTATGTGGTTTCTTCAGCTATAATTAATCTCAGCAATGTCTGTGAGTCCCTTAGTGGTCTAGACTTTGGGTGTTTGTGGAGGCAGTGGTGCAGCTTTGGTGGCGATAGAGGCCACCAGGTAGGCCAGTTTTCAGTCCTTGGAAGGGTGCATGCCAGGCATGGCAGTTCTGCTAGTTGTGAGAGTGGCACTGCCAGCAGTAGGTGCTGGGTAGGCTAGTTCTCTGACCCTGAGAGGCATGCATGACATGCAGCAGCTCTGCCTGTCGAGGCACCTGGGCAGCTTGTTCTCAGGTCCTGGGAGTATGCCTGCTGGCTCCCCTGGTCTTGGCGAGGCCTCCCTGCTGTGCTATACTGCTTGTTCCTTGAGGTATAAAGCACTGTGTGGGCTCAGGTGCTGGGATTACAGCTGTACCACTGGGTCCAACTGTGGTTCTGGCATTGCCGCCTATTGTATGGGTGTGACGGAAAGAGGGAAGGGCTCCAGGGATATGGAGATGCTGACACTTTTGGGTCCCAGGGAAGGATGCACTGTAGCAGTGACTTTGTTCTCAAAGTGATACCATGCTCTAGCAGCTTGGGTCCCGGCAAGTTGGGGGATGACATAGCATTAGTTTCTTCTCTGGATCAATGTAGCCATGTGACTCTAGGCAGCTCTTTACAGGCTCAGAGCTTGCGAGAGCTGTGACACTCTCCTGTACTGTAGGATTGCAGGCATCCATGGTAGTAATGGGCACTGCTGGGGATATCCTGGGAATCTTTTCCCCACAATGGGGAGTCACTTCTGGCTCCAGGCCAATCCCTGCCAGGCCCTTTGCTTTTGTCTCACCACCAGTTGACATTCTTCAGAGAGTTTTGTCAGTTCCTGCTGAATTCCTGTGTTCTCCCTTAGAAACTCTACTCAAAGTGCAGTTGTTTACTTTTTGTTCTCTTCTTCTTGGAGGAGGCAAGCATTGGACACTTATAGTCAGCTGTCTTGATAATGTCCCTGATTTTTAGACAAATATAATTAACATAAAATGTTTCCAAGCTGATAGAAAGAATAGGTATAAATAATCCAAATAAAGGTAAATAAAATGCTGATATTCTCTCCTGAATTTTATCAGAAATTCACATTTAATGAGGTTTACTGTTATAAACTCACATTGTTTCTTGTTATGTTCAGCACAGTTCCATCTTGTCTTAAACTTATCTTTAAAAGTCTGTTCTGTCAGGTAATTGAAACGGCAGGCCTTGTATCTTTATAAATAGTCCACATAATTCCTTACGTTTACATAGTCAAGTGAAAATTACTCAATTCTTTTTCTTGGTATAATGAAAGTTTCAGTCACATCTACTGTTGTGGGACTCAACAGACTCTGTTATGGGAAAATAATCCAGAATGCATCACTGGAAAGAGAGTATTTAACAAGGTGGTCTTTCTGCCCATGAAGGTGCTGTGAGAAGGTATACATTTCCTGACTGTGACCACTTCTTTTGCCAACAAGAGATGACTTACTCAATGTCTGATTTTTTTTACATGAACTAATCTTCTACTGGAATTGAAGAACAAAATAGATATATAAATACCCTTCTTGTACTTTAAGATTAAAAAAAATCGATCTTTTCAAAGTAATTAATACAGTTTGCCTTGAACAATTCAAATCTGTTTTTAAAATTATTTATTTTTGTATTGTGCTTCTCTTTTTCATTTTAATTTGGTTTCCAGTAACTCCCTTTCTAGCGCATAATTCCACAATAGTTTTTCTCTTCATCTCAGTAAATGTGTGATCTGGGCAAATATTCCTAGATAGGGTCAAAGCTAGAGAAGAGAATTGAAGACTGTGCTTTACAAATGTCAATCTGTAGGGGCCATGCGCGGTGGTTTATGCCTGTAATCCCAGCACTTCAGGAGGCTGAGGTGGGTGGATCACAACGTCAGGAGATAGAGACCATCCTGATCAACACGGTGAAACCCCTCTCTACAAAAATACAAAAACAAAATTAGACCGGCGTGGTGACGGGCGCCTGTTGTCCCAGCTACTCGGGAAGCTGAGGCGGGAGAATGGTGTGAACCCTGGAGGTGGAGCTTGCCCTGAGCTGAGATCGCCCCACTGCACTCGAGCCTGGGCGACAGAGCGAGACTCTGTTGCAAAGAAAAAAAAATTAATTTATTTATTAATTTAAAAAATTAATAATAAATGTCAATCTGTGACCACATAGTTGAAAAAGATGCCTGAGTGTTGGGTCTTGGGGAAAAAAAAGATGTCTTTATACTTTTGCAAGTTTGTTAGTTTTAATGTGCTTTCTCAATATAGACTCTTGAAACACTGACCTTGACCGTATGGAAACTAAGACAAAAGGGATTCTCCCACACTCTGTCAGAATAGTTATATAATTCACTATCAGATGATAGGTGATAGCGGGTACCATCAGCTCCAGAATGGGAGGAGAGCCAGTAGAATCACACTGGTGGTGGGGATGGTGGAAAAAAGAATGTGGAAAAGCCAGCATTAACTTAGGCAGGTGCAGTTGGGGGCATGAGAATTTTCTGTAATCTTCCAGTGCAGCCTATCTCTAAATGATGTCTGCCCTTCCTCCTTCCCCAGCTCATTAAAAATAGTTCACATCATGCATTATTGGAGGCTTCACCCTTAACAGGAGTAGACATCCAGATGGCATTTGGCAGCATCTTCCTGCATTTCAGTTTTCAATGTGCTCCATTTACACTGCTTCTCCAAATTTAGCATAATTTTAGGGTGTAGGATAAGAGTTGTTTATGTTTTCCTTTATGCAATCATCTTTCTTTCCTTCATGTCTTCTAATTTATCTCCCTTTTAGATTTCTAGCCATGATTTTCCTTTCATGATTCTATTTACATAGATTTTAAAAAGTTTTTGTTAAAAATTAAGGTGATGCTTTTATATAATTTGAATCATCAAATAGTTTATCAAGGCTTGTTGACAAAACAAAACAAACAAAAAACAACTGCATCCTCTACACCCTCCACTGTTCTCATTTCTGTGAGTTTACCATTTTCACTTTTTATAGTATTTATCTCCATTTCTCCAGATAACATACTTTTTGATTTTCTATTTAGGCATTTTTTGACCCCCCATTAAGTAAGGATTTACTACCTTCTACCCTAGCTAGCTACCAACCCCTATGCATGTCCCATACAATCAGTGATTACATAACCATTGCCATGTTAATGCTGTTTAAAACTGAGTCATGTAAAAATACAACTTTTCTGGTGCAATGTTTTATTCTCCTTGGAATTAATAATTGCCTTGGGTTTTATTTCCTTTGTCTTCTGTGTCCTTATTACTATTCACCCCCGTGCTTTTCCTTAGTTTCTCTATTCTCTGTTCTAGAACTTCTACCTTTTAAATATTGGTCATCATAGACTCTAAATTTCTTTTCTAGTTCAGTTTTTTTTTTATCCATTTCTTTTTCAGATTTTCTCAGCTTTGCAGTACAATGTCTCTATCAAGTTTTTAATTTCTCCTATAATATTTTTAATCTATAGGAATTTTTTCCTAGAATGTTTATTTTTAAAGAAAAGTATCCTTTTAGTGTGTTTTAAAGAGCAAATATCTCTCTAATCTCTCAGAAGATATTGATCGTTTTCTTCTTTAATTCACTGCATAGCTTCTGTTTCTCCACATTGAATTTTGCTGTTTCTGAGCGTTGGTCCCTATTTTTCATGTTTCATCAGAGACCAGATGATCCTTGGCTGTCTGCTTGTATTTAAGAAAGAGGCCCTCAAAAGTTGGAAGGCAGTTCCATACAGGGCTGGAACTTTTCACCTTTGAGACACACAAGAGGGTGATCTGGGAACTCACAATGTCAATATCTATGGAATTTTTTTCTTGGGATGCTCAGATTTCAAATGAAGAACTTCTTGTCCCCTGTAGGATATTGGCCTGGCTGTCTGTGTTCTGGGATCTGAGTGATAATAGTGATTTATAGTTCCAACATTCAATAGCTAGATAGACTTTGACTTCAACCATCTGTTTTCAATTGGCATTCCCTTCCTTAACTGTGCCTGGTTTCCCCTATCTCAGAGACCCCCCCTTTTCCACCCAGTCCTAAGCATAAGCCTCCATCCTTCCCCTGAGGTGGGGAGATGGTGAGGTCATGCTTCACTGAGTGGAAACTCAGTGTGGAATCTGAGAGCCTAAATGTTTCTTATACAGACTCTCAAATAGCCATCCTGTTTTCAGCTCCCCTGCCATTTCCAAATTTATACTTACCTAACGTTGCCAGTCTCTAAAGTTTAGGGGAGCTCCACAGTGCAAATCATGTTATCCTCAGCATTTTCCACCGGCAGTGTAGTGTTGGGATTTTTGATTTATGCTATGTCATTGACCATTTATCCTTTTGCTTTCCAGGTTCCACTGTTATATTGCCATATCTTCCTCTCCTGCTCTTTGTTGTTATAGACAAATGCCTTGAAAGTTTTACTTTCACGGCCGGGCGCAGTGGCTCAAGCCTGTAATCCCAGCACTTTGGGAGGCCGAGACGGGCGGATCACGAGGTCAAGAGACCGAGACCATCCTGGCTAACATGGTGAAACCCCATCTCTACTAAAAAATACAAAAAACTAGCCGGGCGCTGTGGCGGGCGCCTGTAGTCCCAGCTACTCAGAAGGCTGAGGCAGGAGAATGGCATGAACCCGGGAGGCAGAGCTTGCAGTGAGCTGAGATCCGGCCACTGCACTCCAGCTCGGGCCACAGAGCGAGACTCCATCTCAAAAAAAAAAAAAGAAAGTTTTACTTTCATTTTAATCAGGTTTCAGGAGAGTGAATGTGTTTAATATACTTTCTTTGATCATAAGTCTTCTTATGATCTCCAAAAGTAGTTTTCTCAAGAAGAGAAGAGCAGGGCTGTCGTTTACAGTTGTGTAGGTGTGTAGTGCACAACCCTAAGAGAAACCATGTCCATCATAAGTATTATACATTTCTATATTTTGACAGACTCTGGAAAATGATGGTAAAGTGGCTTGTTCAACAAAAATCAGGGTAATATAGCAATTGTTTAACAGAGAGAAGTCAAGTTTCTTGATGAAAAGATAACTTTTTTCTAAATGTACATAAAGAAGCCATAAATAGCAGTTCTGAACAAGGGATACGAACTAAGACTTCTGATTGCCAAGATGTTTCTGAGTCTCATAGTTTAAGTTGGACCAGACTGATTTCCAAAAAGAACTAAGCAGAGTTTCATAACGCCAAGCAAATAAGGAGTTTCAACAGGTGGCCTTTGCATAATTGGATAGTTTTAGAATGTATACTGTAGCAGAAATAATCAAAACTTTTCTTGTCAACATGGTGAAATGGGATCTTACTAATTGGTAATGGTTGCAGACAAAATTGTATTTCAAGATAAATTCAGCAGTAGATTTCTGGTTGAAAGTCATTTGGCAAACAGATTCTGATGTAACCATCTATTATCTTCCTATTCAAACAACCATAAAGACAGCAAAAAGAATGCACATCTGAACAAAATGAAAACTGACAGCCAACATATTGCCAGAAGCTTGGAAGAAATTCCATCAATTATAGAGTATATGGGGTGGAAATAAAATCATAATTGTTGACCTGCATGTCCTTTTCTCACTGAAATAGAATTTAACAGATTGTTTCAGATGAGGTAGAGAGATTTGTGGTATCCTTCTCAATGCTGTATGCTAGTTCAGAGATACCAGGTCTATTCCAAGCAAAAACTAATGTGGCTACTCTGCATTCTTTGTGGTTCACAGGACATCTTTGTGGTTCACAAGACATCTCTCCATATAATCCATTCCCCCATCTGTAATTTTCCTTCCTCATTTATTTGGATATTTGGACCCCTAAGAAAACACATGGTAGGAAGCATGTTTGGAAGGAAGTGAGAAGAGAAGAAGGAAGGGAGGCCTGGCAGTGGCATGCTGCATTCTGGGAACTTAAATCCCAGCAATCAAGAGTTGGAGTGAGAGTGGATACAGGAAGGACATGCCATGATTAATTTTTCCCAGGACAAAGAACCAGCACTGAGTGTAAGAGAATGTCTAAGTACATGCATATGGGCCACCCACTGGGAATTAGGCCGAAAATTATGCACCTCAATTTGCCCTCAATTGTCAATCAAAAGGGATTTTGTAACCACATCTAAATGAACAGGAGACAAGGCCAAAGGCAAGTCACAGACTTTGTCTGCTAGCAAACAGGAAGTCTTGATCAATCTCTTTTTGTTCAAAGTTAAGTAAATAGTTTCTTCATGATGATTTTCCAGATGGCAACAATAGACACTGGGGACTCCAAAAGGTGGGAAGGAGGGAATGCGGAAAGAGTTGAAAAACTACCAATGGGGTACTATGCTCACTACTTGGGTAATGAGATGAATTCCCAAATCTGGGGTAATTGATGAGTGAGATCAATACCCCAAACTTCAGCATCATACAATATACCCACGTAACATGCCTGCACATGTACTCCCTGAATCTAAAATGAAAGTTGAAATTATTTTTAAAATAAGGGAATAGGAAAAATAGCAACAACACATGGAGTATAACAAATATCATAGAATAATAAAATGGAAACATCTTGAAACATCTCAAGATGATTTACAAGACTTTGGTAAAGTTGGTATAATGATTTCAAGTTTCACATACATTGTTATAATAACAAATTTACAAGAAAAAAGCAACCCTATCAAAAAGTGGGCAAGTGGACAAAGGATATGAACAGACACTTCTCAAAAGAAGACATTGATGCAGACGACAGATGCATGAAAAAATGCTCATCATCACTGGTCATCAGAGAAATGCAAATCAAAACCACAACGAGATACCATCTCACACCAGTTAGAATGGCAATCTTTAAGTCAGGAAACAACAGAAGCTGGAGAGGATGTGAAGAAATAGGAACACTTTTACAGTGTTGGTAGGAGTGTAAATTAGTTCAACCATTGTGGAAGACAGTGTGGTGATTCCTCAAGGATCTAGAACTAGAATTACCATTTGACCCAACAATCCCATTACTGGGTATATACCCAGAGGATTATAAATCATGCTATTATAAAGACACGTGCACACGTATGTTTATTGAGTCACTATTCACAATAGCAAAGACTTGGAACCAATCCAAATGTCCATCAATGATAGACTGGATTAAGAAAATGTGGCACATATACACCATGGAATACTATGCAGCCATAAAAAAGGATGAGTTCATGTCCTTTGTAGGGACATGGATGAAGCTGGAAACCATCACCCTCAACAAACTGGCACAGGAACAGAAAACCAAACACCACATGTTCTCACCCATAGGTGGGAAGTGAACAATGAGATCACTTGGACACAGGGCAGGGAACATCACACACTGGGGCCTATCATGGGGAGGGATGGCATTGGGAGTTATACCTGATGTAAATGACGAGTTGATGGTTGCTGATGAGTTGATGGGTGCTGACGAGTTGATGGGTGCAGCACACCAACATGGCACAAACCTGAATGTTGTGCACATGTACCCTAGAACTTAAAGTACAAAAAAAAAAAAAAAAGTAGGAAAGAGAAAACAATGTTTTTTTAAAAACACAGTTGTTGCCACATAAAAAGATGCACATATTTATGGACCAGAAGTGGAGCAGAAATTAGAAAGTAGGTAGAGGCTGATGCCACAGGTCACCTAGGTGCTGATACTAGGATACATCCAGCTATCTGGAAGGGTTCCTTTAGCATATGGGAAATATAGAGTATGCCACAGATGTCAGCAGCCCAGAGCTGGGCCCTTGACCGAAAAATGAAGTTGAGGTAGAGGACACCTCACCGCTAAACTCTGTATGGAAATGGAAAAAGTTATAACTACTGCCGAAGCTTTGGCTTCAATAAATCTATTTACATGGGGTGCAAAGAAGGAGCAAACAAAAATCACGCACGCCCAGAACCTGAGTCAACTGCCTGCAAGCTCCAGGACTGGATCTATAATGTACTCAATCTTGTTATGCAAAGGAACCCCAAGCACCAGTCCAAAACTTAGGTCTGGTTGTGCTGCTAGATACGGAAGTGTGGTGTATACATGAGATAGGAGACAGAGATTGAGAGAGAAATGGAAAGTGTAGTTTATAATGAGGACTGTGGTTCCAATTCTTCAAAATCTGGCTCTGTGTCTTATTTGCACCTTGGGCAAGTCACATAACCTTGCCAAACCCTGGTTTTCTCATCCGTTAAATTGATATTAAAATAGCACCTACTTCTACGAATTATTGTGATAATTAAAGTAACTACAACAGTGCCTGACACATACCAAACTGAAATGCAATGATGGAATTAAATCTTCATTGGAAATAGTGAAAAAAATCAGTAACATAGAAAATATAATCAATAACATAGAGAATAAACATGAGAAATTCTCCTAAAGTTTCTAGGAAATTAAAAGATAAGAAATAACATAAAAATAAAGTAAATGAGGCCAGGTGTTGTGGCTCACACCTGTAATCCCAGCACTTTGGGAGGTGGAGCAGGGTGGATCACCTGAGGTCAGGAGTTTGAGGCCAGTCTGGCCAACATGGCTAAACCCCGTCTCTACTAAAAATACAAAAATTAGCTGGGTGTGGTGGTGCGTGCTTGTAATCCCAGCTACTTGGGAGGCTGAAGCAGGAGAATTGCTTGAACCCAGGAGGCAGAGGTTTCAATGAGCCGAGATCACACCACTGCACTCCAGCCTGGGCAACAAGAGCAAAACTCCGTCTCAAAAAATAAAATAAAATAAAAGTAAAAGGCATATAGTAGCATTCTAACATTTCTTTATATTTTTGAGGGAAACAAGAAACAATTGTAATGATCAAAAGTATAATAGAATTTTTTTTTTTTTAATTTGAAGTAAGACCTGGGTCTTCAAATTGGGTGGACTTAATCTGTTACTGGGTATAATTAATGTAAAGTAATTCACAATAGACTTATCCTGGAGACATTTTCAGATTACATTACAAAAATAAAGCATCATCCCAGGTAGAAAAAAAAAAATCCCACCAGTCACACTTGCACAATTTATCTACTAATAATTAATAATTAAGCACATCAAATTTCTTTTTTACAACAAAGAGAGAAAAAAACATAATGTCTTCAAAGTTTAATAGCATAAAACTTGACATATCATAATTTTATACACAGCTCAGTTGCAAGAATCTTGTATATGCAAGAATCATGTGTTCTTCCTGAAAAAAAGTAATTGATAATGTGATTGAACTCATGAAAGATGAATTGATGAATCACTGCAAATAATTCAAGAACAAGAAAATTGTGATCTGACGGGGCAGAGCAAGATGGCCGAATAGGAACAGCTCCAGTCTCCAACTCCCAGCGCGAAGGACACAGAAGACCGGTGATTTCTGCATTTTCAACTGAGGTA
>NW_012115311.1:2100601-2137116 GCF_000951035.1 Colobus angolensis palliatus | reverse complement strand
ACCAACATGGCACAAGTATACATACGTAACAAACCTGCACGCTATGCACATGTACCCTAGAACTTAAAGTATAATAAAAAAAAAAAAAAGAAAATTGTGATCTAAAAGATCTGAGGATAAACATTAAACTTTGCACAGATTTAAGTCTAAATAATCGTTGGCAAATATAAAACATATGCAAATGTCAAACTATTATTTAGAAAGAAGCTAAATAATGTTAAACAATAATGATGATACTGCCCTAAAATGCTGGATTATTCTTACTTTGTTATTGTCAGTTGTTTCCCAACAAAATTTGTTCACCCCTTCTTTCCTATTAATAGAGTCTTGATTTTATTCAGGGTATTCATGCGCCCAGCCCTAGAAAATAAATCCATCATAATTAGTCTAAGCCAATCATTATAATCCTTGTCTCTCTCTCCAAGCCTCACTTGGAGTTTGAGATGACTATGGATCTGGTTTTTGATAATAATACCTGAGTTGAAGTATGCCAGAGAGGTTTCTGGGGGAGCATTTGCCTTCCTGATGAAAGGGGACACCCTGGCCGGCACAGATCCTTTTTCCTATCTCTGCCTTAAACACTGATGTAGGCTGCAGCAGCCATCTTTTGGCCATGCCGTGAATGTGTGAAAGTGAAAGATACGCTAAGGATGGAGAAACAGAAAGAAAAGCAGCCTGGGTTTTGGATGACATCACTAGATAGGCCCAGTTCTCAGACCATCATAAAGCCATACAAGAAATTAGTAATTTATGTTGAAAACAAAACAAAACCCTCTGACTACTTGGACATTAAAATTACTCTTCTAACTTATAAACTCAAATAGGTAATCAAACTACGGTTATAGGCTGTTTGAAAATGAAAACATTACATATCAAAACCTATAGAATGAGATCAAAACAGCCCTCCAGGACACAGGACACAATCATAACCTCAAATGTTTCCATCATTAAATGAGAATTCTTTTTTTTTTTTTTTTGAGACGGAGTCTCGCTCTGTCGCCCAGGCTGGAGTACAGTGGCCGGATCTCAGCTCACTGCAAGCTCCGCCCCCCGGGTTCACGCCATTCTCCTGCCTCAGCCTCCCGAGTAGCTGGGACTACAGGCGCCGCCAACTCGCCCGGCTAGTGTTTTTTTGTATTTTTTGGTAGAGACGGGGTTTCACCGTGTTCGCCAGGATGGTCTCGATCTCCTGACCTCGTGATCCGCCCGTCTCGGCCTCCCAAAGTGCTGGGATTACAGGCTTGAGCCACCGCGCCCGGCCTAAATGAGAATTCTTTTTAAAAAAAAAGTAAGGATTTTACTTACTTATTCGGATTTTTTTTAATTACAGAAAAAAAGAATTTTAGAGATAAAAGTAAAAACAAGCAAATGCCAGAAATGTAAAATATTACAATTGAGAAATCTAAGAGTTGAATCTTTGTGAGTAAAACCCCAAGAAATAAAAAGAACAAATGATTTAGACAAAACTCTGGCAATTATAATAAAAAAAGACAGACCACAAATTAACAAAATTTATGTCATAATGAATAAAAATGGGGTACTAACAGGCAGTCACGTGTAGTAATAAGGAAGTGGGTATAATCACAAACCCAAAGGAGATCATAATCTTATAGGACAACGTACATACTCAGGACAGGGGAAATAAATTAATTCTATATACCAGGAAAGAATATGATATATGAATCAAAATTTCAGAAAATGTACCAGAAACTTGTTTCTACCAATAATGTTTAATAAAATTGTTACAGAAGTGAATTAAACTTATTTAAAAGGAAGTTTATTGTTGCATTATCTGTAATAGAAATACAATAGAAATTTCATAAATGTTCAGTCTTAAGGGACTTTTAAATAAGTTATAGTATATTCATTCAGTCAATGCAACCATTGAAAAGTTGTAGAACTTTTCACATCTTGATTGGAAAATCTTTGCAATACTTCAGAATGTGAAAAAGGCAAGTTTCAAAACATCAGTCCAGACTCTTTGGGTAAATTAGAGGACTTAATTAATCTATATAAAGTTCTTGATGGAGAAGACATTCAATGTGTGTTAGTTTTCCCTCCCACACAGGATTACTTTGAAAGCTAGTTGCATTTCAAGTGGCTAGACCAACCCTGGCTTGTGGTTGTTACCCATTAAATGTTAGAGCCTACCCCTCTGCTTCTTGACTGTGTTCAGGAGAGATAAGGTGCTACTTCAGCATACACTGGCATGTTGTGCCAGTATGCAGAATTGCAGTGAGTTGAAATGCAGTTTCTGGTGTGGTCAGGAAACGACAATACAATTGTGTGTGTAGGTATGTGTGTGTGTGAGTGTGTGTGTATTAATTAACCTTTTATCTCTCACATGTGTTTAGCACTAAATGTCTTTCTGATAATCAGAAAAAGGCATTTGTGTAAAAACCAGAGATCGGTCTAGGTTCTGCTCAGTATTTGGTCCTTGGCCGAGCTTTCCCCAGTTCAGCTCTATGCGTGGGACTTCTCAGATCCACAGCATGCATTCACAGAGAGACCTCGGGACATCTTGCTGGGTTGCCAGCACTCATTAGAAGACAAAATTCCCTTTATACTTTTTTTAAAAATTAAACTTGGTGTTTTTTACAATAGCTTTTACAAAATTATCTAGGCATAAAGTGTGCAACCATTAGAGTTGACTTTATTTTTTTGTATTGTGGTAGGTTAGAGTAGTAACTGGACTTAGTTTTGCTTGAAGAAGCTATCAAACTGGGATATTCGAAATATCAGCTTACTCCTGAAACCTTCTTTTGCCTTGCCATGGTCAAGACCATGGATTCCTATTGTTTGGGTCCAGTAGAGATTCCAAGGGGAAGTTCTAGCAAGTCTTTGCAGGATACCTTAACTCAATGATTGTTACTTGTTCCTGCATCAGCCCTGCATAAAACACCATCCAGTGTGGCATAATAACCTGCCTAGGTTTCTCTCCCTCTTCAGTTGTGGTTTTTAAAACTATTATTGAAAACACCTTTAAGAACAAGTCTTTTAGGTGTATAGTCTGTTATGCGGCCCAACAGGTAAGAGTTTTTTTTTCTTCCCATCCTTCCAGATTACTGATAATCTCAAGCACTATTTTGGATCTATCTCATGCTTTCAATTATCCTTCCAATTTGTATCTGTAGGGCATATTTTTATTCTTAATCTACTGTTATCTCATCCAAATAGTAGGAAAAAAAAGTGGTTTTTAGAGTCTTTGTTCTTTCTTCTTTTTTAGGGTAGCACATTTATAAGCTTATTTCCTTTTTTGAAATTGGGAAATCGTGTATCAACCCATTAAATAAGAATGGTCCCAGGGACCTGGTTTATGAATTTATAATAAGGTCAGGTTATAGGGCCTATGGGCAAATGTGACCTCTTTATAAAATGAGGACTTCTGTTGTGTGACAAGCAGAGTTCTAAAGATGGTCAGACGGTTTCTTGGTCACATAAATAATCTTACAAAACAGCACATTAATGATTTAAGTATAAATAGATTAAACACACATGGATTCAATTTCCCTCCAAATACACATGACTGCAAAATCCAGTGGGAAAGAGCTTAGGATAAAACATGGTTTGGGTTTAGAACAATTCAAACATTGGAAAATAACAATTGGAACATTTGTCTACCCACAAATACCACTGGTCAGCTTCTCCCTCACTCCCTCAGAATGTTCCAGGAAAGCAGAATATGTCTCATTCATTCTTGCTTTATGTGATAAAGGACTTTTAAATTAAGAGGACCTCTTCAAAAAACTTTGAGGAAAAACTTACCAAGCTCCCCCTCAAATGGTTTAACACACTAGGGTATTATTTGTTCTGTCCAATGCAACTTGGATATTTCTCCTCTAAAGAAAAGAACTATCTTTTGGTTCCATCCTTGGGTCTTTGTTTACTTTGTGTCACTGGTGAGTATTTGCAGCTCTTTGGGAAAAAACTCTTTTCTTAACATAATGAATTGCTTTATAATTTGCATAACTTTGCAAAGACTAGACAAACTCTGAAAATAAAAAGTACTTTGAGGTGCAAGATAAAGTTATTTGAATTCTTTTATGTCCACTAGGTCTCTAAGCTCACCCCATTTCTCTGCAGTGACTATGTTTCTTGTTCAAAGAGGGGGCAAAGTGGGCCGGGTATGGTGGCTCACGCCTGTAATCCCAAAAGTTTGGGAGGCTGAGGTGGGCAGATCACGAAGTCAAGAAATCGAGACCATCCTGGCCAACATGATGAAACCCCGTCTCCACTAAAAATACAAAAATTAGCTGGGCGTGGTGGTGCGCACTTGTAGTCCCAGCTACTCGGGAGGCTGAGGCAGGAGAATCTCTTGAACCTGGAGGCAGAGGTTTTAGTGAGCTAAGATCATGCCACTGCACTCCAGCCTGGCACCAGAACAAGACTCCATCTCAAAAAAAAAAAAAGAGGGGGCAAGTGCAATAAATCACCCCATCCTTTCATTGAGGTGATCTGGAAGAGATGCCAATTCTGCAGCTAGTGTGCACAGCTGGTGCTCAAGACACATCTCCCAAATGGAGATACTTTGCACAAACTGAAGAATCAGACTACACTCAACACGTTGTGTATGCTTGTGTGTGTGTAGTGGTGATGGTGATGGAGACTTGTCCGTAATACCTATATACCCAAACAATAGCTCCAAGTGGAAATATAGGACTAATCAGTAAATTGAGTCGCTTTGTGGCTGACAGAGCCTGTGTTCAGCCTGTCATTACCATTTGTATTTGGCATTGTACGTCGTCAGCTGATCATTAGAAATACTTACATCTACTTACGTGTGTCTTTTTCTTTCTATAAACAGGGGTTTCCAATGTTGAAATTTTGGATACAAAGTAAAAATAAAAAGATATACCTTTATTACAAGAGAAATTCTACAAAAATGGATATTTATGCCGTTGTCTCCATTGATGTGTTGATAGCATTGCCTCAGATAAATAAAATCAGTTGACAATTCAAACTATATATTAGTCAGTAACATAGCATATTCCTCCACTGAGTTGTTTTATCAGAAGTGCTCGCCAGGAAGGTCATAATGATGGTAATCATTTTGAATACCTACCAAGTGCCATGTGTTTTACCACGAGTATTTTACCAAAATCTTCCAGTTAGATGTTCTTAATCCCATTCTCTGTGTGAGAGAATTGTGAGTGAGAGTATATAAATGACTCCACAAAGGTCACACACTCGTAAGTCACAGAGATAATGTTTGAACCCAGATCTGTGTGGTTACTGATCTGTTCTATTCTCTTTCCAACTCCCCCATTAACCTTTGATAGAAGTAGTCAAGAGGAATGGCATGGTAATAACAGTAAAATAACAGCTAATAGTTACTGAGATTTTATGATATGAGAAGCAACATATTACGTTCATTACGAGATAGGCTTCATAGGAACCACATTTATTGAGTGCCTATTATGTGACAGATTATGTTTTAACATTTAATGCTCTTACTATTTTAAATACTTTACATGTGTTAATTACTTTGATTCTCATGGTGTCAGAAATATTATCTCTATAGGTTAGATAAGGAAACCAACTAGGTTTACATGCCCAAGATCCCCCTCCTAGTAAGTGGCACAGCCCGTATTCAAAGGCAAGGGTTGTGGCCAAGAGTACCAGACTCATAACCTCTATGGTATACTGTCTTTCCTAGACAAACTGCTGGGAAAGGAAGATGCCACAGCTAGAGATTCAGTTAAATCGATATTTAGGAAGAGGCAATATTGGCAAAGGTGAGAGTCTTCCTCTGAATTAAAAGTGGTATTAAAAAAGATCACAGATGGAGAGGTGAGAGGTTGTGCAGACTGGCATTAATTAGCAATGGATGGTTTAAAGGCTCCTACAAAATGTAAGAGGAGAGGTCTCTAATCAGTGAGAAAGTGAAGTTAAAGCTAGGACCTTGCAGATCATAGGAAATAAAGAAAGCAATCCTCTTAGGGCAGGCAAAAAGGGAGCCCTCAAGAAATAAAGGGAGCTGCAGTGGGCCCAGCTTTTGTTAAGCCAAACGAATCCCGGGGAGAGACCATTCTCACAAGGTCAGGGCCAGACTGCTTGGCAAGTCACAGGAGTGAGTCTGTGCTGAGCCCCAGCTCCACTCCTTGCACATACGAAGTTTTGAAGCAGCTGGCAGGGAAGAAAGGATGGAGCCTGTGTCCCTGGAGTTGGGAGGCCTACTGGCCTACTGCGAGGTAGATTGTGACTTTGTCCTGTCATCTTTGTTATCAGCAGCAGAACAAATGGTCACATGTGACCAAAAATTGGTCACATCCCCTGCTTCAAGGGGGCCAGAGAAAGTTCTTTTGACAGAAAGGTTCCCAAAGATGTATTTCAATGTTACTATTTCCTCCATTTCTAATGGAAAACTCAGTCTGTAGGGTGCTAGAATTTCTCCATTTTTAGAATGTTTCTCATTAAATATCAAACGGAATCTGTGTCTCCATCCTAGAGCAAGTGAACAGATGCTCTGTTTTGCTTGCCTTAGGCTGCCTGGTTTGGTGTATAACCAACGCATCAATCCTAACTTTAGGAGTATCAGATATTAGCCCCTGCTCTAAATAAATACATACATTTGCACACAAATAATTCCAAGAAGTTTCACTTGCTCCCCTGCTATCAGGAGCTGTAGATTATGCAGGGAAGTTTCTGGAATTCAGTTTGTGTTGATGTTTGTTTCCACTAGGGACAGTCTTACTGCAAGTCACAGACCACTGCACAGGCTGCTTAAACAATAGGAAATTTACTGAATATGTAACTGAAAATACCAAAAGGTGTACTTCAGAGTCAGTTTAATCCTGTGGTTCCAACTCTATTTCTACAGTGGCCCTGGCTGCTCTCCTATTTGCGTGTCAGCTTCATCCCATGCAGCTTCCCCCGTGGTGGGGTGGCTACAGTAGTTTCTGACGTCACATCCACACACTGCAATGTCACAGGAAGAGAAAATAGCTGTCGCTTCCCATGCTTACCCTTAAGAGAAGGGAAATGTCTTGCCCAGAAGCTCTCGTCAAACTTTCTCTAGCATCTAATTAACCCAGATTCTCTAGGCCCATGCATTGATTGGGCCAGTCCTGCCATCTTGACCAATCAGTGTCGAGGAGGATTGGCTGTCCCAAGACCAATCTGCCCCAGTCCTGGGGTTGGGCAGTTCCTCTGAGGCCCACGAGCTCTGTGAGGAGAGATGGGTGCTGGATCAAAGTTGGGACTCTCAGAGGCAGCAGAAAGGGGTGAAATGGGTTCTAAGCAGGCTGTGTCCTGAGGGCCATGAGGGCAAATGAAGAGAAGCACACTACTTAGCAGCTTCCTAGACAGCTGAATTCTGGGGATGGCATAAAGGGGTGATGAACTCTCTATTGCAATACCTCTGAATGGATCTCCACGGATCACGGCTGCCTGCAGGGCAAGTTTATGGGCCAGTGTCCTCTATAGGCAATGGCTAAAAGAATCCCTTAGAGCTGGGCTCCTGTAATGGTACTTTAATGGGATTGGTTTTTAAAGTTCCTTAAGAGTTATTTGCAAAATCCTGTCCATTCTGACAGCAGTCAGTAGAGGGCTCACAGAGACGCCTTTCGGGGCTGCCCTCTAGAGGCGGAGCTGAGAAAGGTGGTGCTCAGCCGTCCAGCAGCTCAGAGCCATGGAGTTGATGGGGAACTGATGGGCCTCCTAAGACCTCAGAGGAGTAACCTTGGGAATGTAAATGCTGGTGGAGCTTCTACAGACAATGTATGAGTCATTCAGAGGATGGCGCTTGGAGCAGTTCTATCTGTGCTGTTCTATATGTAGCCACGAGCCACGTGCTGTTATTGAACATTTGAAACGTGACCAGTCCAAACTGGGCTGTACTTTAAGTGCAAAGTACACACTGGATCACATATCATCAAGGCTTAGAATGAAAGAGAAGAAGGTAAAATATCTCAATATTTTAAATATTGATTACATTTTGAAATCATGACATTTTGAATATATTGGCTTAAGTAAAATACATTAGAATTAATATCACCTGTTTCATTTTATTTCTTTGAAAGAAATTTAAAATTGCATATTTTGTGACTCATAGTATATGTCTGTAAGACAGTACTGTGCTATGCCATTTGCTAGGGCGAGAAAGGAACTTGGTGGAGGGTGAGGGAGGAAGTGGAAGGGACAGATACACTGAGAATTCCTGAGAAGAAGCTTGAGCCAATTCACAGAGACCTTTCACATAGGTCCCTGGCCTGGGGTAGGAGTCCATTGCAGGAGCTCACTAACAGTTTGATAATGGTGATGATGATGATAATGGCAAGGACAACTTCCCCCTAATGAAATCGTCAAGGCTCTTTCAGTTGCAGCCTTCATTTCTCTAGGTACTGCCGAAAGACAGCCACGTCCCCTAGATGCTCATGTGGCCATACTCATTTCTGTTTTCACATTGCCACAGTTCCCTTTTCGCATACGTAAACCTCATGCCTGATGAACCTGTCCAAAATTGCACCAGTAAAAAAATTCTGCATGCCAGAATAAACTCGACGCCGAGCACATTAAATGCATCCTACAGTTGCCCCAGAGTTTCTGTGTGAATCAGAACAAGTAACTAACGTCACACCTGGATACAGATAAAAACACACACACATAAAAATTCTTACACATGCATTTATCTTTTTTCCTAGAATATACGTGTTCGACCTTTTAGCATTTAGAGACTGGGAAAATGAGCTTTCACAAAATACTGCTGCTTGTGGGACCTGTCTCTTTCGAGGCAAACACCTCTGACCTTTCTGTTAACATCACCTATCACTGCTTGGCACGTGTCAGACAGAGAAGCATGTTGTGCATCACCTCCTTTCTCAGAGCAACACAGTGGAAATCTTCCTTCTTTTTCAGAAGGCAGAGATTCACTACTTTTCAATATTTTTAATGTAATTTGCTGAAAATAGATGAATAATGCAAACTGTTAAAACAAAGGCTTCCCAATAGTTTTGGCTAAGGCCAAAAATCAAAACAAATAAAATGTAGGCAATTGTGCAAAGTAATAAAGTAAGTTATAATTCTAATTTCTGGGGCATTAATGTAGGTATTCCTTAGACTGTCAAGGTGGTAGGAGCTGATGGTACCAGTATTCAAGACACTGCTTTCAGAATAAGGCTTTGGCCTCCTTGTGCCACCTCACCACCCCTCTTCTCCATATCAGCCCCTGATGTCCACAGTGGAGTGTCCACTGTTGATTTCCAAGGCACTGCCACAGCCATCCTACACTCTTCTTCCCTTTCCCTCGTCCCTCTAACCTTTCCAAAGTGAAGAAACCAAGCTTTCTCCACCTGCCAACCAAAGCTGAAGAATCCTTTATTCCACAATTAATATGACAAAAATGTAAATATTTATTTCACATTCAGGCAGGTGGGATTGACATTTGACAATGAATTAGGCTTCATTTTAGAAAACATACAAGAGAACTGTGTGCATCTGTCAGCTGTAGTTTCAAGGAATGACTTTTTGAAAAACTATACTTCAAATGCAAACAGAGTCCCCAGTGATAAAAAGGACATCCCTTATGAATGTACAAGTTCTAATAGATCTGACAAAAATCAACTGCACCATAAATGCAAGAACAACTATTCAATAGCATTTCTTTCTGCCTGAACTTTACATTGTCCCTTTTTTTTGAAACCAGAGAAAAACTAATTGTGCCTCTCACTTAGGGTTTTTCAAACAAAAACCCGTTGAAATGATATCACATCCCCCTTTTGTACCCACCTTCCAACCTGAGTACATCTCACAAAAGCACACACAAGTTTGTTCTAAAGTAGTAATGAGGCTTAATACAAAGAAAATAAAATGCAGTGAAGGTGAGCACAACAAATATACTTTTTCATCTTATTTAAGTCCTACATACCCCTTTATTCAATAAAATCTAGTTTCTATGCTGGCAACCCCACCCACCTCTCTGCCCACCAGGGCCCCATCCCCGCTACCGCCAGCCAAAGTTCAAGCAGGGACATTGGCAACCCTTTCCCTACTTGTGTCCTGCTGCCAACCTGAGCACATGCAGGAATGCAGCAGCCCTGTTTCTGCCAGGACCCTGCCCCAGCCAACATGCATGCATCCTGCGGCACTGCTACAGCTGCTGGCACACACAAGCAAGCACAGATCCCACTGCTACTGCCCCAACCAAGTGCTTTGGCCAGCACCACCCATGAGAGTGTTGTGGCCAGTGAACTGGGAATATTTCATCCCCTCCAGTGCAGCAGGTTCCTAACCTTGAGAAGTCAGAGACCACAACCAGGTTCCCAGTACCAGCCTTTTGGAGTTAGAGTATGCAGAAGTGGAGTGCTGAGCTGAGCCTTGGCCACCTACAATTTTCCAGAAATGAACCCCTTGACTGATACCACCATCAAACCCCCAAGGGCATCCAGGAAGATAAAAGAAAAAGAAAACTCATCTGAAGGACAGCTACATCAAAGACGGAAGGAACATCAGCCCACACAAATGAGAAAGAACCAGTGCAATAACTCTGGCAACTCAAAAAGCTAGAGTCTCTTCTTTCCTTTAAACAACCACATCAGTTCCCCAGCAGTGGTTCTTAACTAGCCTGAAATGGCGGAAATGACACAAGTAGAATTCAAAATATGGACGGGAACAGAGATCATCAACATTCAGGAGAAAGTCAAAACCCAATCCAAGGAATTTAAGGAATACAATAAAACGATACAGGAAATAAAAGAAAAAAATGGCCATTTTAAGAAAGAACCAAACTGATCTGATTGATCAGAAAAAAACTCACTTCAATATTTTTATAATACAATTGCAAGTATTAATAGAAGACTCAACCAAGCTGAGGAAAGAATCTCAGAGCTCAAGAATCTCAGACAAAAATAAAGAAAAAACAATAAAGAAGAATAAACGAAACCTCCAAAAAATATGGGATTATGTAAAGAGGCCGTATCTATGACTCACTGGCATCCCTAAAAGAGAGGGAAACAAAGCAAACAACTTGAAAAATTTATGTGCAGATATCATCTATGAAAATATCTCCAACCTATCTAGAAAGGCCAATTTTCAAATTCAGGAAATGTAGAGAATCCCTATGAGATATAAAGGAAGATCATCCTTAAGACACACATCAGATTCTCCAAGGTCAAAATGAAAGAAAAAATGTTAGAGGCAGGTAGAGAGAAGGGGCAGGCTACCTACAAAAGGAATCCCATCAAGCTAGCAATGGACCTTTCAGCAGAAACCCTACAAGCCAGAAGAGTTTGGGGGCCTACCATCAGCATTTTTAAAGAAAAGAAATTGCAACCAAGAATTTCATATCCAGCCAAACTAAGCTTCACTAGCAGAGGAGAAATTAGATCCCTTTCAGACAAGCAAATGCTAAAGGAATTGGTTAACACCAGATTTGCTTCACGGGAGTTCCTTAAGGGAGTGTTAAATATGGAAAGACCATTACTGGCCACCACAAAAACGCACTTAAGTACATAGAACATTAACACTATAAATCCACCACACAATGAAATCTGCAGAATAACCAGCTAATGACATGATGACAGGACCAATCCTGCACATATCAATATTAACTCTGAGTGTAAACAGGCTAAATGCTTCCAATTAAAAGGCATGGAGTGGTAAGTTGGATAAAGAAGCAAGACTCAAGTGCATGCTATCTTCTATAGACCCACCTCACATGCAATGACACCCATAGGCTCAAAGTAAAGGGAGGGAGGAAAATCTACCAAGAAAAGAAAACAGGAAAAAAAGCAGGGGTTGCTATCTTAATTTCAGCTAAAACAGACTTTAAACCCACAAGGATAAAAAAAATAAAAAATAAAAAAGGACAAAGAAGGGCATTGCATAATGGCTAAGGGTTCAATTCAACAAGATGAAATATACTAAATATGTATACACCCAACACAGGATCACCCAGATTCATAAAACAAGTTCTTAGAGACCTGTGCAGAGACTTAGATAATCACACAATAATAGTGTGAGCACCCCACTGAGAGTATTAGACAGATCACCGAGGCAGAAAACTAACAAAGATAGCTGGGACCTGAACTTGACATTTGACCAAATGGGCCTAACAGACATCTAGAGAACTCTCCACCTAAAAACAATAGAATATACGTTCTTCTTACCTGCCCATAACGCATACTCTAAAATTGACCACACAATCCGCCTTTAAACAATCCTCAGCAAATTCAAAGAACCAGAATCATACCAAACACACTCTTGAACCACAGCAAAATAAGAATAGAAATCAACACTAAGAAAATTTCTCAAAACCATACAATTATATGAAAATTAAACAACGGGCTACTGAATGACTTTTGGGTAAATAATGAAATTAAGACAAAATCAAGAAATTCTTTTAAGTTAATAAGAACAAAGATACAACATACTAGGATCTCTGGGACACAGCTGAAGCAGTGTTAAGAGAGACGTTTACACCACTAAACACTCACTTCAAAAAAAGTTAGAAAGATCTCAAATTCACAACCCAACATCACACCAAGTGGAACTAGAAAAAACAGAACAAACCAATCCCAAAGCTAGCAAAAGACAAGAAATAACCCAAATGAGAGCTAAACTGAAGGAAATTGAGATGTGAAAAACTATACAAAAGATCAATGAATTCAGGAGTTAGTTTGGTTTTTTTTGTAAGAATATATAAGGTTGATAGATCACTAGCTATACTAATAAAGAAAAAAAGAGAGAAGATCCAAATAAGCACAATCAGAAATAACAAAGGGGACATTACCAGCGACCTCACAGAAATTAAAAAAAAAAACACCTCTCAGAGACCACTCTGACACCTCTAGCCACACAACCTAGAAAATCTAGAAGAAATGAATAAATTCCTGGAAACACAGCCTCCCAAGATTGACCAGGAAGAAAACAAATCTCTGAAGAAACCAATAATGAGTTCTGAAATTGAACCAGTAAAAAAAACCTACCAACAAATAAAATCCTAGGACCAAACAGATTCACAGGTGAATTCTACCAGATATCTACCCTAATCTACCTGATTTGGGTTATTTCTTATTAAGAAGAGCTGGTACCATTCCTACTGAAACTATTCCCAAAAATTCAGGAGGAGGGGCTCCACTCTAATTCATTCTATAAGGCCAGCATCATCCTGAAACCCAAACCCGGCAGAGGCCCAACAATGAAAAAGAGTTTAAGACAGAAAACTTCAGGCCAATATCCTTGATGAACAAAGATGCAAAAATCCTCAACAAAAGACTAGCAGACTGAACCTAGCAATGTATCAAAATGTTAATTCATCACAGTGAATTAGGCTTTATCCCTGGGATGCAAAGTTGGTTCAACATATGCAAATCAATAAATGTGATTCATCACATGAACAGAACTAAAGACAAAAACCACGTGATCATCTCAATAGGTGCAGAAAAGACTTTCAATAAAATTCAACATCTCTTCATGTTAAAAAAAATCCTTAACAAACTAGGCATTGAAGGAATATATCTCAAAATTGTAAGAACCATCTATGACAAACCCACAGCCAATATTATACTAAATGGGCAAAAGTTGGCAGCATTCTCCTTGAGAACCAAATCAAGACATGGATGCTTTCTCTCACCCTCCCTATTCAACATAGTACTGGAAGTCCTAGCCAGAGGAATCAGGCAAGAGAAAGAAATAAAAGACATCTGAACAGGAAGAAAGTCCAATTATCTCTGTTTGCAGACAATATGATTCTATACCTAGAAAAACCTCATAGTCTCTACCCAAAAGCTCCTATATCCGATAAGTAACTTCAATAAAGTTTCAGGGTACAAAACCAGTGCATAAAAATCAGTAGTGTTTCTCCACACCAAGAATGTTCAAACTGAGAGTCAAATCAAGAGCACAATTCCATTCACAATAGCCACAGAAATAATAAAATGCCTAGGAGACAGCTAGCTAGGGAGGTGAAAACTCTCTGCAACAAAAATTACAAAACTTTGTTCAAAGAAATCAGAGATGACACAAATGGAGAAACATTCCATGTTCATACACAGGAACAATCAATACTGTTAAAATGGTCATACTACCTGAATCAACTTACAGATTCAATGCTATTCCTATCAAGCTACCAATGACATTATTCACAGAATTAGAAAAACTATTTTAATAAGTTTGGTTCCATTGAAAATAGTTTTTCATATGGAAAGCTATTTCATAGGGAAAAACTATTTTCATATGAAAACAAAAAAGAGCCGGAATACCCAAGGCAATTATAAGCAAAAAGAACAAAGCTGGGGACATCATGTTACCTAACTTTATACTAAGGCTGCAGTAACTGAAACAATATGATACTGGTACAAAGACAGTTATATAGACCAATGGAACAGAATTGAGTCCAGAAGTAAAGCCACACACCTACAGCCATCTGATCTTTAACAAAGTCAACAAAAACAAGCAATGTGAAAAGGACTCCCTATTCAATAAAGGGTGCTGCTAACCATTTGCAGAAGATTGAAACTGGACCTCTTCCTTACACCATATACAAAAAGCAACTGAAGATGGATTAAAGACTTACATTTAAAACTTAAAACTATAAAACCCTGAAAGATAACCTGGAAAATACCATTCCAGACATAGGCTCTGGCAAAGATTTCATGATAAAGATGCCAAAAGCAAGTGCAACAAAAACAAACATTGACAAATGGGACCTGATCAAACTAAGGAGCTTCCACACAGCAAAAGAAAGTATCAACAGAGGAAACAGATAACCCATAGAATGGGAGAAAATATTTGCAAACTATACATCTTACATAGGTCTAATATCCAGAATCTATAAGGAATTAAACAAATTAACAAGCAAAACACAAACAACCCCATTAAAAAATGGGCAAAGGACATGAGCAGACACTTTTCAAAAGAAGACATACAAGTGGCCAACAAGCATATGAAAAATGCTCAGCATCACAAATCATTAGAAAAATGCAAACCAAAACCACAATGAGACACCATGTCACACCAGTCAGAATGGCTATTATTAAAAAGTCAAAAAATGACAGATGCTGACAAGGTTTCAGAGAAATAGTAACGCTTAAACACTGCTAGTGGGAATGTAAGTTAGTCCAGCCATTGTGGAAAGCAGTGTGGTGATTTCTCAAAGAACTTAAGAACTACCATTCAACCCAGCAATCCCATTACTGGGCATGCACCCAAAGGAATCGAAATTATTCTACCATAAAAGACATGCATGCATATGTTCATTGCAGCACTATTCATGATAGCAAAGACATGGAATCAACCTAAGTGTCCATCAGTGGTAAACTGGATACAGAAAATATGGCACATATACACCATAGAATACTACACAGCCACAAAAAAAAATAAAATCATGTTGTTTGCAGCAACATGAATGGAGCTGAAAGTCTTTATTCTAAGTGAACTAAAGCAGGAACAGAAAAACAAACACATGTTCTTACTTATAAGTGGGAGCTAAACATTAAGTATATATGGATTCATGTGTACTGGAGGATGGAGTGTGAGGGGAGGGAGAGGATGGAAAAAAACTACCTATTGAGTACTACACTTATTACCTGGATGATGAAATAGCCTGTACACAAGACCCCTGTGACACACAATTTACCTTATAACAAACCTGCACGTGTACCTCTGAACCTAAAAGTATAAAAATATTAATTTCTCTTCCTCCCTATGGTAGATATTGTGAGAGATAAAAGGGTCAATAAAATAGGACTGATACTTTCATGACGTGGTTATCTCGGGAGGAAGAACTAGACAAGTGCACAAATAACTCTAGGACCTCTGTCATGTACCCAGAGTGTACACAAATCAATGGTACGTTAAAATTACGCTCCACTGTTCCAATTTTTCATGTTGAATCCATGTCTATTGTTAATTACAACTCTTTAAAAAGGCAACAAACGCTTCAATTATTTGAGATAAAGTTCAATCATACTAGGTGCCCAGCCTCCAGCTGTGTCTGAATAATTTTGTTGCCCATATTTTGTGCCTCCAGGGCTGTATGTGTCCAACAGCTACAGATGTTACACAGGATCAGCTGTGGGGGAGGAGGGAGGGCAGGGGGTCGATGGAGAGGGGAGGGGACAGGAAGGAGAGGTCAGAGAGAGCTAGGCAGGAAGGAGAATGGTGGGAAAGCAGAGTGGGAAGAACAGGGAAGCTTTGGGCTTCCTCAGAGGTGAAGGCAGGCCAGTGAAGAAGGAAGACAAAGAGCTCCGTGAAGGTCCCTGTTCCCAGAGCTGTTGTTTGGGGCCAAGTCTATAATGAGCACTTTGAAGCTTTTGCTCAGATCACTTCAGGCTGCCTTCCTCTCAGCTAAATGTTCAAGAGAAAGTATACAATTCCCTTTCCTTTTTATCTCCACACTTTGTATTTCCATGGTGCTTGGAACTTTTAACAAGTCAACACATCTTTCTCCTTCAAAAGACTTAGTTACTGAAATCTGTAGTCCCATCTCCTAAGAGGCATTAGATATCTTTGTATTCAGTTTTATTTTTACATTCAGGAAAATAACTCCTTGGTTTTCAAATAATTTTATTTACTATCATGCACAAAGTAGTTTATTTTAGAATCCTGGGATCTTTCAGGTAAAAAGCCCAAAGAACTGATAGATAATTAACAGGAATGGCAGCTTGGGTTCTTGCTATTGTTAATGTGGGTATTATCTGTAATATTACTATTGGTAACAAATATAGCCTTCCTTCAAAGCAACAAAGAGATGAGAAACTGTTTTACTGTGAAAGTCCTTCTGATGCGGTAGAAAGACAGTAGCAGGGTTTTAAAAGGGACAACTAGGATATTTTTAAATACAGGGTTTCTTTCCCTCTCAAACTATAAAGTAGTGTTTTAGCCATGGCGGTAATTTCATACAATGAATAAAAATTAAAACTCACTAATATATCTGAAAATACAACTTACTAAATTTTACTGACTGGTAAATTATAGACTGTATTGAGTCACTGTGATAAATGCTAATGGAATATGGAAAGAAAAATGCTGTTTTCCCATTGGCTGGGTGACTGGTCTTTAACTGCTGGGGAAGACCAGCTCCGTAAACAGGAAATCATCTCCATGGCAACAGGCCATTCAACTTAACTTTTTAATACATGAAGAGGTAATTACTTTATTTTTTATTTCCATTTTTATAATTTTCACAGTTTATAATAGCAGTGAGGACCTGTGGGTCAGGCATTTCCTGGCTGTTAATAACAGGCTGATTTAAGGTCACAAATGCTTAAACATTGTGCCATTTTTTTTTTTTTTTAATGAAAAGAGAGCTGTGATTTTTTTCCCTTCCTGAAGTCTGTAGCACAAATAAATGACAGAATTTTATGTTCACACACATGGTGTTTTGATTTCCTGCAGATGATAACATCAGAGACAGGACTGAGAACCATTGGGAGTGTTGGGGGTAGGGACTGGGACACCACAGAAAAGCCACAACTGGGTTCTTGAGGACGGTAGGATGAAAAACAAACCCTGGAGATGGAGAGAGAAAGACTGAGTGCCCTGCAGGCTGAAATTCAGGAGATGCCCAGCCGCAGAGCCCAGTGTATGTTCTGTGGAGACAGTGATCGGTGAGGGGTTCCTTCTGAGTGTACCACAGAGGCAGGAGGCCTGGGAAGTTTCCCTGGTCATGGGTCGACCTGAAACACCCAGGATATAATGTCTCCCCTACTAGGTAGATCACCTTAGTAATCTATGCATCGAAGCGTCTCAAGCCAGCCTGCAGTTATGGGTTGTCTTAGGAACAAGAGGGGAAGACTGAGTGAAGTCACTACCTATGGCAGCAGAACCCATAGCACAGCTCTGAAGAAGAGGCAGGGCCCAAACAGGGGGCAGAGCGCTCACAGCAGCTGGTGGGTAATTTTCAACCCAGCTCTTCAGTCTGTTCCCCAGCTTTGAGTACTGAAAGGGAAGATGGTACAAGAAGGGTGTGGCAACCCTCTTCAGCTCCCTTGCCCATAATACAATCCTGTTTCACTATCATTGTGTAGACATCCAACATGAAAAAGAGAAGACAGGAGAAAAATCTCTGACAGCCACACTCTTAGCCAACAGAGCGCTAGGAAGCTACCACATTGCCATCAGACCCCAGAGAAGCAAAAGGAAGAGAGCAGCTGCAGAGAATAGAAAGAAGGGAGGCACAGTGATCTGCCAGATATCCCAATGCAAACCCAACAAGGCCCTTGAAACAAAAGGAGGAACGGTGTCTACGAGAAGAACGGGATGAATCCTGCAGACAACGGAGCTGTGAACGGCTCAGGCACAGAGACTCGAGAATCCTGGAGATGCCCAGTGAAAATTGTGTTTCCTTGATAAATACTGGTATTTTGATGACTGCATGGTTGCAGATACAATAATTATCAAGTTTTATTTTTAAAAAGCACTGAAGTTTATTATACATTTTATATATACAAGTTTATTTTACATTTTATATAAGTTTATTATACACAGAACCCATCAAAGTTGGAGAAAGTATAGATGCCACCAACAGGCTGGCTCAGGAGCTGAGCTAAAATGCAAGAACATAGACTTTGCCCTTGGAGTACCCAAGAGGATTTCTCTTGGATTCCTTTTGTGGGGATTTTGCGATCATCACCCTCCTCAGCCACATTGACACAAATGCCATAGGATGAGGGGTCACTAAAGTTAATTCTTTCTTTTCCTTTTCTTTCTCTTATTGCAGATTTTATTACTTAAAATCTGAGATACCGAGATCTGCTTCTCAACCCACCATCCCAAATCAGGTATCTGGACTTTCCAGTGTCATCGTTAAGATGACCTCACACACAGGGGCCAGAATTCCTCTTCTCAGATTAGGGCTGCTCAGATTTGGAATCCTGTTGATTTTCTTCTATTTCCTCGAAGTCAGGGTCAGCTTGGGAAAAGCTGTCAAACAATGTACTAAATGTGGGTGTGTCCATCCTCCTTCTAAATTTTCCTTACCTAAACTATCAAAGGTGGACCCGTTTGGATTTTACCATGCCTTAGTATTTTCAGCATCCTTTAGAAGAGTTTCATACTGTTATACCTTGTCATCCATGTCATGCCTAAATTACCATGAGCATTAATAAAAATAATCCTTAATAGAGTTGAAAAGAATGAAGCAGAAATGTGTCTTCTGAATGCCAAGCACTGTGTTAATGAAACAGGCATTTTCTTCTGCCACAGGAGCTTGGGAGAGGCAAATTAAGCGTTGTGCCCTGCCCTCCAGCTGACTTGCAAAATATCCTTTCCAACCCCAGCCCTTCTAATGTGGGAGGAAGAGGAATCCTGATAACATCTCACAAACCTTCATCTTCCCAGGAGTGCCTTCCAGTTGTCAAGACAGGCAGCTGCCTCATCGGGGCCTCTCGTGCGCTCATATATTGATGGCAAATGCTTCTTTCTTGCATGGTGGTTTGTGGCAAGACCAATCTCATTACTGAAGCCTCCTGGTAGAGATAAGATTTCTCCCTTGTTGGGTTCTGAATCAGGTCAATTTTTATAACCTAGACTGAAAGCTCAGTGAAGCTAGATACCATATCTACCTTGTTTTCTGATGCCATTTCAATGTCATGTACCTAGTAAGCACTCAGTATTTTTGAATACCGGGAATTCATTTTAGCTGCAGCCTGCACAGGTCCCAGGAAATTCATTTACTTCTTTCTCCCAGGCTGCTTCAAATCCACACTCCTCCGGTTAGCTTCTCTCAGAAGATTCATTCCCCAACATGAATAAAACAGGATTAAATAATATGTATTCTCCTGCTCACTTTTCTCGCATGCCATCCACATAAAAACTCTTGTAAAGTCACCACTGTCATTCCAGAATACTTCCATTAAATAATGGTTCTGTTTGCACTCTTTTATTCCTTTGTTTGTTTGTTTGAGACAGAGTGTCGCTCTCTCGCCAGGCTGGAATGCAGTGGCATGATCTTGGCTCACCACAACCTCCGCCTTCCAGGTTCAAGTGATTCTCATGCCTCAGCCTCCCCAGTAGCTGGCATTACAGGCACCCACCATCTTGCCCCGCTGATTTTTGTATTTTTAGTAGAGATGGGGTTTCCCTACCTTGGCCAGGCTGGTCTTGAACTCCTGACCTCAAGTAATCTGCCCACCTCGGCCTCTCAAAGTGCTAGGATTACAGACGTGAGCCACCGGGCCCAGCCCACTCTTTTCATTTCTTAAGCAAGATATTTCAATAACTGTCCTTGCCTGTATTACATGGGTCACAGCTTCAACATGAAACTAAACTGTGATTGAAGTAACCATTGAGATACAGATTGGATTTCAGTCTTTCAGAAAAAAAAAAAAAAAAACCTGTCACTCTAGTAACAGATTTCCTGGTTCCCTGATCTTGTGTCCTGTGTGTCTTCAACAGCTGTGGGGCATCTCTAGAGTAAGTCACAAGCTCAAAACTGTGTCTGTGGTTTGAGGCTAATGGGTATGAATGGATTTGTACCATACCTAGTCTGTAGCCTCATTTTCTACTCTCAGATCCTCTTAGATTCCCCATAAGTAACATCAAATGCTGCCTCAGGTAGTTTGGCATAGATGGGGATGCCCTACCTAGAGGAGGTCATTCCAGATTGAAAATTTAAGAAGACAGGAAGCTAGATAAGTTGTGATCAGGGTTGTCGTTCACTGAAGGAGCTGTCACAGAAGACAGTAGTGATGCTGGACATCAGATTCTGTCTGCAGTGACAGGATAGCAGAGCGAGTAGGGGCTCACTCCAGAAGACACAAATACTCCAAGGGCATCAGACTTCTGACATCCAGTGTGAGAGCAGCGTCAGAAGGCAGAGAATGGAACCAGGTTTCAAGCAGAAGCCAGGTCTATCACAGGAGACCCCCAAGGGGATTTCCTGGATGGTTTGCTCGGTGACTTAGTCTGCTTTAATTGCCTTGCCTCCTTGGGGCTACTTGAAGAGCTTGAAGGTTCTGCTGAGTCTGATGAAGACACAACAGAAGCATCAGGGTGACCTTAAGCAGGGCCTGCCCTTGGAAAGAGGGTGAGGGAAGTAAACCTCCCGGCACGTGGGAAGAGAGTCACACCAAGGCATATGGCTGGATGAGGCCTGGAGCGCAAGAGGAATCATGGGGAGGATCTGGAACTAAACATGGAGGCCACTGGAGGACAACTGTAGACTTTACAATTAATGCAATACTTACTTATTAAATACCTACAGCCAGCAGAGACCCGGATAGAGGAAGGCTCTGACAGGGTGATTAAAGAAGCTGAACTAGGCAGTAGACTGCAGGAAGGGACAGGTGGAAGGTAGGGTCAGGAGCAGGTTTGGGGAGATATGAAGCCTGAATCTCCCCCAGACCCCAGTCAAACAGACACAGTTCAAAACCAAGCAAGAGTCAGGGTCTGCACATCCCCTTTGCTTCCCTACTTTGTTTAATTCATGTCCTTCCAAAGGTGGGGTAATACAAGAGTCTCCACGGTTTTCATCAAATCCTCCACTCACTCACTTCATTCACCCACTTTTTTCTTCATTTGACACATATTTATTGACCACCTACTGACCTCTAGGCACTGTGTCAGGTACTAAGGATACATCAGTACTTAAGACAGACACAGTCTCTACGATCATGGAACATATTGTCTAGAGCAGGTGCAAGCAAACACTTTTCTGTAAAGGGACAGATAATATTTCAGTGGGTCCAGGTAGTCAACTCTGCCATCGTAGTGTAAAAGAAGCCAGAGACGGAACATAAATGAGTGGGCATGACTGTGTTCCAGTGAAACTTTATTTACAAAACCAGGCCCAGATTTGGCCTGAGGGTCGTAGTGTGCTGACCCCTGGTCTAGAAGGGAAGTCTCTAAGTATATAACTGTGAGCATGCTGACTGTTTTGAGAGGGGAAGAGTGATAGGAGAACAGAGAGTAAGGGGCCCTAAATTGCTGAGAAGTTGAGACCTGAGGATGTGGTGTTTAAGCGGAAATACAAAGGTTTCATAATAATAATTAAGTTGGGTGGGTACTTGGGAGTTGAAAGGGCAAAGAATATTCTAGGGAGAGGATCACACATGCCCAGGCATAACAGAGAGCAGGGCAAACATTCAGCTCAGCTCCAAGGAGGAATGGAAGATGGAAAAGTGACAGATGAGACTGTAGATGTGTGCAAGGGGCCGACCACAGAGGGTCTGGTAAGTCAGGTTAAGAAGTTGAGACTTCCTAACCTAAAACAATGGGAAGCTCTTAATGGGTTTTAAACACTGAAGTGGCATGCTCACATTTGTGTGTTTGAAAGCCCCCTCCGGCGTGGGACGGAGTACAGGTCAACATTATCAAACCAGTAGTCAGCTAGAAAGCTAAAGCCAGTCCACAGAAAAGATGATGATGGTCTGAAGACTGTGGTGGCAGAAATGATGGGAAGAAGTGGTTGAGCTTTACAACTAGTCGGAAGTAGTTCTGGAGCAAGCAGCAAGCTTGAAAGTCTCTATTTAGGTTGGAGTCTTCATTTTAGCACTTTTTGCTTTGTGAAGAGGAAGAAACTTTGATAGGAGAGGGATATAGTCAAGGAGGGCAGGAGGTAATGCGGGAGGGCAGGTGTGGGAACAGGATGAAAAGGCAGTTTGCATTTAAGGGGAGCATCTCCTCCATCCCTCACTTCCAGCACACAAGAATGTGTACAGAGTAGCCTTTCTGGATGGGTTGAATGGTCTCTGTGAAATAAAGGCTCTTGTTCACGCGTTGTTAAACCCATGCTGGTGTTGATAAATGGATTCCTTGTATCTAATACTTCTGTACATTTTGATGAATTTCCTCTGAATATGATAGGCAAGAGTATACCCATTGGTTGCTCAAAAACACCAATTAACTGATTTGATAATCCGTAATATCTAACAGACAACAGAACTTTCTTTCTAAGCGCTCTCAAAGATGGCTTCAGAGACAGACCGATAATCCATTGTCATTTCAAAGTACTTTAAAGATCTTTGAAAGGGATAGGTAATTTCAAAATGCCTGGAAATTTTAATGTCAGGAAATGCTAGAGGCCAAGCTGTTGCAATTCCACTAAGCATTACCTTGAATTTTATCTTGGTAATTAGGCAAATCTCAAAGGTAGAAGGAAAAGGAAACCAAAACCAAAACTCGGCAAATCTCAACCTATGACAAAAAAATTAGTTACCTGATAATCATTTCATTTTGGGAAAACAATAGGTGCTGTTGCTAACAGAGTAGATGAGTAGTTAGAGGAAGATTTCTGGCAAAAGCCTCTCCCACTGGAGCATCTAGTGAAGGTACGCAAAGTGGAATAAAATCATAAGCCAGTGAGTTTTCCACTCTGCAGAACAGAATCCTATCTGAAGGGTGAATGCTAAGATCACTCAGGTCGGTCTGCATCTTTACCAAGCACCCCTTTTTGGGTAGCCATCAGCCCTGCACTTCTAAGTCGACAGGAAGCAGTCAGCAACATCCCTTGATCCCTGAGTGCACTCAGGATCTTAACTCAGAGTCAAACTACTGCATGACCAGATATCACTGTCCACACAGGCAAAGTGAAGCAAAGAGGACAGGACAAAAGCCAACTGCTTAATTCTGGCATCTTCTGAACCTCCTGTTAAGGAAGGAGTCCTGGACTCCACCTCACCCCCCCCATGTCTGTTCACTGAGTTGCTTATTCACTGAGTTGGCCGATTTTATCATTGAAGTGCTCAGCATAAGTGACTGCGTAATAATCAATTTTTTTCTTATAAAACATCACTCGAACGAAGTTGTTTTGTGCAGCTGGGTGTGAACCGCATAGAGAATGCTGAGCCTTCATAAAAGTCATGAGTTGTGGACTGCCTCGTTTAACCCAGTAAGATTGCAAACCATTACTTGTAGGCAGAGACTGTTTTTTATTCTTCTTTGTATTTTTTGCAATGCCATGAATATACAAGCTCAATAAAGTTCTTGAGAAATGCATAGTTTGATTCGTGGTCTTCCCATTGCATATGGGCTGTGGCTCTCAAAAGAGACTCACATCCAAATCCACTCCTTAGAGTGGATTTCTGTTTTGCTTGGGAACTACTCGGGACAATAAAGCTGCTTCAGAAAATTGAAGCTTTTTTGACCCAACCTTAAAGCTAATTTCAGGCATATTCCTTGCAATGACTTGCAGCTGTGACTGTCATTCTGCCATGGGAAAAGTGTCAGCAAGACCAAGAATAGTAGCAGTCTGTCATCTCCCTGTTTTTGACGTTCTCATCTAAAATGTTAATTAAGAAGCTGCTGTGCACAGAATGAAAATAAAAGTCAAGAAAAGTAGCAAAGGCAAAAAGTGCAATTGTGGTAGTATTAAAATACACATTTTGTTTTCTTGCATTGTACATGAGCTCCATTCCACTCATTTTGGCTGCAAGCATGTTGTAGCTAGCAAACAAATAAACACTGATGCCCATAACATGAGAGGAAAATTCAATAGATACGTGGTTTTTGTTTTTGTTTTAAATCTATTACCAAAGTTAGTTACTTAAATAGATTCTGTTTTGATTAATCCATTACTAACTGAAACTGGGTTTTTATTTCACACATTTGTTTGAGTTTCTCATGTCTTGCATTTCCCAATAGAGAGGGCAACTCAGCAATGCTTTTATGAGTCAGAACCTCAGGTGAATTTACAAGATCTTACTTTATTAAAATTGCTTTTGAAATAAAAATATAATCCCAGGATTTTAAATTGTGAATGAGTGTTGCTGGACACATATAAGTACTTTGATGATAATATCAGAATGTAAAATCTGAAGATAATTACTTTTAAGCCTAGTTTAATAAAAATTCATGTTCACCTAAGGGTTTATATGGTGGTTATCTTTTATATTTTAGGTTAATTCTTTCACAAAGCTTTCAGAGAGCATCGACATTTTATTTATTTATTTATTTAACACACAGGGGATTCATTCACTCAGAGCTCACTCTGTCTGGGAAGGGGACAGCATCAAAAATAGTAGACTGAATGGAATTGAAGCTTGGCCTTTAACCTTGGCTGAAAGGATAATATTTCAGCTATCTGAAGAATGTGTCAGAGAAGGGAAGTGAGCTCCATAAGATAAATGGAGATGGAGAAAAAGAAAATTATTGCAGACCACAGCAATCAATGAATCAATAGTATTTGTTGATCAGCTACTGCTCCTGCTAACTCCTGACATGTTTTTATCCATCCCTTCCAAGAATTGTGTAAAAGTTTTAGCTGAAACGTGGCTAGTAATTTTCTGTCTTCCCTGATGTCAATCAGATGTTCTTTCAATTCATCAGAAGTAGTTACATTTTAACATTTTTAACAAATAAGTTTAAAAACAGCAAAAAATCTTTTTCTAAAAAAAAGAGTAATTTTAAACATGATAGAAAAATGTTTCTGAGTTTCTTAAGTAAGTTACAGATTTTTAAGGTAAAATACATTGCTTCTGGCACTAAAATAATAAAATGATGGAAACATTTCCAGACATTTGCTTCCACAGTGTTCTCTCTATAGCCAACATTTCCTTTCAAATAGCAGGTGGCTTTTAATATATTGCTATGAAGTTACCATTACAGTGAAGGGAAAGTTTACATTTATGGCTAATTAAAAGTTCGTATTAGAAGGAGACGCGAAAGCTCTAAAATTTTCTTACTGAATCACTTGCTCTTTCATTCTAGTATTACATTGAATGTAATCTCTATTTAATTTGTAGAAACTTTTTAAAACCACTTGTATATTTGGAGATCATTAGATTAGTTAGAATTAAATAATACAATCCCCTTAACTATGGCATATATCAACAGCAACACATCACAATTCAGATGATTCAGGCAAATAACTCACTCCTCCCATGGTATTGATGACCTAGGACCATTGACTGTATGGACCAAGTGTGGGAGGTGGTGCTAATTCTCATATCACATATTGGCATATTTCATTTCATTGATCTTTTTGCATATTAAAATAGATAAAAATGAAGGTTGTCATGTTTTTCCATACCTCAGTGGATTATCTTTTTAAAAAATATGCTATTTTTAGAGCAGTTTTAGGTTAATTGGATCATCTTTTGTACCACTGCTTGCACCCTATTTTTTTTCCTTCAACTTTTAAGTTCTAAGGTACATGTGCAGGATGTGCAGGTTTGTTACACAGGTAAATGTGTGGCATGGTGGTTTGCTGCACAGGTCAACCCATCACCTAGATATTAAGCCCAGCATCCATTAGCTCTTCTTCCTGATGCTGTCCCTCTCCCCATGCACCTGACAGGACTCAGTGTGTTGTTCCCCACCATGTGTTTATGTGTTCTCATTGTTCAGCTCCCACTTATAAGTGAGCACATGTGGTGTTTGGTTTTCTGTCCCTGCATTAGTTTGTTGAGGATAATGGTTTCCAGCTTCATCCATGTCCCTGCAAAGGACATGATCTCATTGCTTTTTATGGCTGCATAGTATTCCATGGTGTATATGGATCACATATTCTTTATCCAGTCTATCATTGATGGGCATCTGGGCTGATTCCACGTCTTTGCTATTGTGAATAGTATGCACCCTATCTCGACAATCACTACCTTAAATGAGTGGTAAGGGGATGGCAAAGTGTACAATGACTTCTTACAACTGCATAATTTGAATATCCCTGGACCTCAGGAGAAAGACCATCAACAGTGACATTTTAAATTTCATTGTCTTTTTGGACTTAACTGCTTACTGCAACACATTCAATTTCCCCTAAAGCCTGTTAAATGACTGATGGTCTGGCTGGGGACATCTTACATGTATTTATTAATCATCTTTTCAAGCTCTCCTCCATGCCCTCCTTGTTGGTGTCTGCTGTCCAGGCCATCATGCAAGGGGGACGCTTTGCCACTGTCCCCAGAGCTTTGGTCTGTGGTGAAAATGTTGACCCTGCCCAAAGCCCTACATTCTGCAGCTTCCCCAAGATGCTGAAACTTGAAGCATGCTTTGGAGGAAAATGAGTAACTTGGGACAATAATTTGGTTGACATGATGACATGGTCCAAATGGAATATCCCCAATTGACATCTATGTCTCTTCAGATTTTTTCTACTTTTATGATTTTTAATTTCACAATTACTTCAGCCAAATGTTCCTGCCCTGCATTATTTGTAACATTGAGGAGTTGGAAGCAACTTTCAAATTGCTGGCACAGTTTGACTATTATGAACTCCACAGAGTACAATTATTTCATTGGCAGAAAATGTATTGGAAGAAAGAAAACTAGGGAAAAAAGAGAAATGTATTTATTCACCAATACATTTTTTTAAAAGCAAAAATAATTAACATTTGCATAGCTTCAAAACTGATGATGAACCCAATTTTTCCATGTAGGAAAAAAAAGTTGTATTTGAGACATTTATTTTTTAAAAAAGAAACAATCTTTCAAACCAAATACTCCTCCAAAGCTATGTTGCTGATTTTCATCACTGCCATTTTGTTTGGAATTTAATTGCTTATAATCAAATAGTTTTTAGCCATGAAACCTGGAGGAAACATCTCTTTCCCTGCTCCCGAGTCATTTTCTGTCACTCCAGTTCTGAGGTGCGTTCATTGAGTCCCACTCATTTACAGAGAGGCCCGGGGAAACGGGTGCTTGCTACAGTCTGCAGCTGTGCCCACCAAGAAGCACCAACCAATCACTGCAGCCCTCTGAATGCTCCTACTTCTTTCTTCAGAAAGCTATTTTCACCTGTCCTCCCTTGTCCCACATGTGGACAACTCAAGGGACCTGGCAGTCTGATCAAATTCAATACTGGGTCAACACTGGAAACTTCTTTAATGAACAGCATTTTATAATTTAAAAAATATATTCACATTTATTATCAATCATTTAATACTTCCAGCTCTCCTGTGAGGTAGTCAGAATTAGTTTGACCTTTTTTAGATGAGAAAAGTGAGTTGTAGAGCTGGAAGGAAACTTTAACATTATTTATTTATTTATTTTTATTTTTGAGAAAGAGTCTCACTCTGTCACCCAAGCTGGAGGGCAGTGGCTCAATCTTGGCTCACTGCAACCTCCATCTCCCAGGTTCAAGCAATTCTCCCGCCTCAGCCTCCTGAGTGCTGGGATTACAGGCACACGCCACCACCCCCAGCTAATTTTTGTATTTTTTAGTATAGATACAGGGTTTTGCCATGTTGGCCAGGCTGGTCTTGAACCCCTGACCTCAGGTGATCCACCCGCCTTGGCCTCCCAAAGTGTTGGGATTACAGGCTTGAGCCACTGTGCTCAGCCAGTAGCTTTAATATAATTTAAAATTCCAATTCTCTGATTTTCCATGGTGCATAGGGTAGTCTAGACAATTTCATAATTGTTTTAAACAGAAATATTCTATCCCATCCCTCCTACCCAACAAACTCTTCTAAGGAAGTACCATATGTACCCGGATATAAAATGACATTTTATTAATATGAATTTGCTGGTATAAATTGAAATTTATTATGAGTTCAATCAATGAAAATAATGATACTAGCTTTCCAAACACAAGAGCTAATTAGAAATTTGGGGTTAGGAATGACAATAGTTCTCTTATCCTCAGTATTGAGTCACTTCTCCACTTGTTTCAGTTTTACAATATTTCAAATACACTGGTCCAGCAGATAGGATAGAGAGACTTCCAAGATGGTCCCTGCCTCTATCCACTTTGTACTTGTATAGCAGAATACTATAGACTAAATCATTTATAATGGACAGAAATTTATTGGCTCACAGTTCTGGAGGCTGGGAAGTTCAAAATTGAGGAGGCAGTATTTGGCTAGACCTTTCTGCTGCATCATCCCATGGCGAAAGGCAGAAGGAAGTCAGAAGGGCAAGAAAGAGAGAAAAGAGAGCTGAACTTATCCTTTTATAATGGCAGTAATCCCACCCATGAGAACAGAGCCCTCACAGCCTAATCGCCTCTCAAAGGCCCCACCTTTTAATACTGTTTCAATTGCAATTAAATTTCAACATGAGTTTTGGAGGGGACAAACGTTCAAACTGTAGCAGTCCCTAATGATCCTTGCTTCCTGGTATTTGTATCTTCATGTAATTTCCTCCTTTGAACACAGGCTGGACGCAGTGACTTGCTTCTAATGAATAGGATACAGGAAAGACAATTAGCTGCCTTTTCCCTATGTATGAGATTAGGTCACAAAAAGACTGTGACTTCCATCTTGCTAGAACTCATTTTCTAAGGCCCTTCTTGCTTGCTGTCTCTGATGAAGCACACTGCCTGGCTGTGAGCTACCCTATGGAGAGATCCATGTCAAGGAACTGAGAGTGGTCTCCAGTCAACAGCCCTTGAGAAGCTGAATTCTGCCAACGAGGACGTGAGTGAGCTCAGAAGCTGATCCTTCCCCAGTGGAACCTTTAGATGACTATAACCCCACTCAAAACCTTCATTGCAATGTGAGAGTTGCAAACCCTGTTAAGCTGCACCTAAGTTCCTGACCTACAGAAACTGTTAGATAATAGATGTTATTTTAAGCCACTGAGTTTTAGAGTACTTTTTATGCAGCAACTGATAATGAATACACCAGGCAAGTAGCTCCAAAAGGATGTAGATTTTGAACATCTCCCTTGCAATTTTTGGATTGTTTTGAATTCAACAAAGCAGGCAGTCAGGGGAATTATTAGTACGTTTTCCTCAAAAAGTCGATTAACCCCAAAACAGAAAGAAATGAATATGAGATCTCCAATGTGGCTGTCTGTGTAATAAAATACCTTTGATTATACTTCTCTTTCTCTCTCTCTTTTTTTTTTTTTTTGGTGTAAACAAACAGATTTTCAAGAAGTGAATTTTATGTGAAATGTTTGTGGAAATCTTGGAAGATGACACATGCAGTGCAAAGAGCCCAGGCCTTAATGTTAGACTGACATGTGGAGGCTTGGTTTTCTCATCATAAAATTGGAATCATAATACCTCATGGATTCTAAATGACGAAGGCACTCGGTTCAATGCATGGTCAGTTGATGCCTTTTAGCTTTTCTTATTGCAGAAGATAAAGTTGAGGCCCAGAGAGGTGGAGTGACTTCATGTGCCCAGAAAGAAGGGGGTCTAGGGCCATCACTAGTCTGAAATATCCCCAAGTTACTAAGCAATCGAGTGGCAAATTTTGAGCTCCAAATCCAGAGCTCTGGCTTCCTTCACATCACAAAATAAGTCCCAAACCACCAACTCTGCATGTCTAACTCCCAAGAAGAATTCTCCTTGGGACTTCTGTTAAAACCAGCAACTCTCGTGGAGTTTGTGACACACTGAGAACAAAGGCTTACAAAGATAGCTGGAAGAAGAGTGGCACTTCCTTTGGAGAAACCCACATTTAAAATGCCATCTTCCAAACGCAATCTTCTCTCCACCCTCTATCTTCGATTTTGACATTGATAGAGAAGCTTTCAAGAAAGCAGCCTAACTCAGTTAGATGAAGCTACTAATTTGAAGGAACAATACATAATGAATGGCACTTATGTGTGGTGATTGTAACAGCAATTGTCTTCTGCCATTTTTCTCTCTGAGACATTTTATCTTGTCTTTCTCCTCCTTTTTGTATTGTTAAGGACTATTGCAAGTATGTGTGTGTGTGTGTATGTGTATGTTTGAGAGAGAGAAAGACTATGAAAAGAAGAAGAAAGAGTGAAAGAGAAGAATTGTCTTGGAAGAGAAAAGGGTATAGGGAGAGATGAACCATGACTACAGCTATGTCTGGAGGAAGTAAGAGCATGTGGACTGTTTTAGAGGGAATGAACTTTCCCCCATGTGGTTGTTCTGGGTGTCTGGTCAATAGGATGAATGAAAAACTCTGCCTGCCTTCAATCCTGGTGGCATGGTTTGAAGTAGCACAGGGCACTTCCAGCTGCATCTGCCCCTCTGCTTTCTAACCTATGAAGACCAAAGCAGAGAGCTTGAGGAGCACCAACTCAATATTTTGTCCTCTGTTCGGCACTTAGCTAATATTTCTTGGGCATGAAAAAGGAAGTCATTGGGCTTATTGAAAACTTACTGCACATTCTGATGTAACAAAAGCATCTGATAAAAATGTTCCTAAGAAAACCCATTTATGGATCAATAAATGAATGATAAAGAAAATATGGAACTGTATCTAATCACTTGCTTACTTTTTTCTCGTTTCTTTTTACTTGGAATATCCATGTCACTGATGTGTCATACTTCTTGGCAGTACGTCAATTAACAATAATCACACCTCAGATAAACCTCATTGCCCACATTACTGCCGCCGTGCAAAGCTTAGCTGTATTTTAAATCAAAGGAATTTGACTCAGAGCAAAGAAAGTATTTGCCCAAACTTTGTAGATTTTCTAACTCTTCAGAGTTTGCATAATGTAGTAGAAAAACCACTGCCAGAAGATAGAAAGACCTGGTTTCCAGTCTTGGCTCTGGCAGTGATTCCCCAGGTGGGTCATAAGCAATGGTATGATATTTGCAAGGCTCTCTCCTTTGCACCACATTCAGAGCAAACTCTAAAGCTTCTCCCTATCTCCACAGCCATGACCTTGCCTAAGTCATGTCGCTCTCTTATCTACACCACCCAACTGTCTTCCAACTTACCTACCTGCCTCATTCTTGTTCCTTCCAACCCATTCCTCTCTACGCAACTGTCAGAATATATTTACAGGAGTAAATCAAGGCATGCCACTCTCTACTTAAAAACCCGACAGTTTTTCACTGCCCACCTTTACCCCCTCATCTCTTCTTTGTACCCTGTCTGTCCAAGACACACCTGCCACTCTTATCTTTTGTCAGTTCTTAAGCCAAACTCGTTTCTTCTTGCTTTCTGTTTCATCTGCCTAGAACACTCTTCACCCAGTTTTCCCAAATCACTCTTGAGTTGGTATGTAATAAATAGTAGTTAAAGTAAATGAGTAAATGAATGAATAAATCAACCCCAATTATTATTTGCTCTTTGTCATACTTCATGTTAAATATCAGGTCCTAAGATATTGTCTAACTATTTTAACAAAAGGAATCACTCCCCGTATTCTCACATACACATTTTATATTCTTCTTGGCACCTACCACTATCTATAGTTCTTCTTTTCTTTTGCTGTTTCTGTTGTTCACTTGTTTATTATGTGTCTTTTCCATCTGAATTTAAGCTCCCTGAAGGCAGGGATCATTTGTGTCTTTTTCAGCATTATATTCTCAATGTCCATCATGGCAAAATGCCTAGTGCAAAGTTGGTTTGCAATACATATTTTTGAAGCAAATGAATAAATGAATGAACTAAAATTCTACCATATTTATCTCTTATCTAATGGCCTGAAAAGGCTCTCCACGGCTTGTAAGAAAAAGACTGGGTTCTTTGTATAATCTAGAGATGCTACCTTGATGCGATTTCTCTTATCGAGTGTTGAAAAATTATTTGCATTTTCAATTAAGCCATATTCTCTTAACCTCCATATGTCTGCCCTTCCCTGCACCTCTTGACAACACATGCTCTGCTATTATAGCTATAATGCCAGGACAAGTAGCCCTGGGAGCATGTAACACACATGCCACAAAGCGCTTGACTGAAATGTTAGCCTCTACCTTATCTGAACATAATCCTCTTGACTAACTTCTATTTGTCCTTCAAAACTCAACTCACATGCCAATTCCACTGGGCAGCCCTTTGATTCCTTTCTCCTCTCTGTCTGCCCTTCCCTGTACCTCTAGGTAAAACATGTTCTCTTCTATTGTAGCACACAACACACTCAAGCAGGATGTTTCCCCAACTAGAGAGTTTGTTTCTTGCGAGCCAAGCTTGTTTCTTATTACCCCATTTCTTTGTTGCCTAGTACACAGTAGATACTCCATATACTCCTGTGAATAAATGTTAGTGAATGTCTGACTCATTCTTTCCGAATGATGCAGGAACCCAAGAGGTACCATTTATTACTAAGGGAACATCCTGTAGAATGCGCTTAAGCTCAGGTAATGAGTTAATCACCATTTAGTGCTAAACTAAAACATCCTATTACCATGGCCTGAATTAATATTTTAAGCTGCCAAAGCTTTTGGCTTTGCAAACCAGTGTCACTTGAGATCAACATTCCCAGAAATGTTGCAAAGACCATGGGCAGCTGTAGGGCTGTCCTGGTTTTGTCCCTGCAATAAAAATGTAAATGCTGACTTGCTTTTAGAGTTGCCTGATTTTGACAATGGAATTGACCACTTAGAAGGCATAAGTGCCTGCTATGTTCAAGCTGAAGTCTGAGTATTATGTGAAGTCTTGCATAAAAAGAACCTGAACCTTAAAAGGTATCAGGCAAACAGAGAGGTCCTATGTGCCTTGTTTGTCGGGTGTGGCTAGTGGCTCACCTGCATCAGAATCATCAGGGCCTCAGTGATGGTGGCGGGGCACTGTGAGGTGGAGCATGCTTCTCAAGTAGGTATGGTAGAACTACAATCTCCCTCAAGCCCACCCAAAATGAAAACTCCTGGAAAGTCTCTCTCTACTCTTGCTTAAGTCTTGATGTTCCCTTCTTTCCTTTCTTCCAGTTTGTAAAGTGAGCAAAGAATCAAATTGATATGAGGTGGAACCATGTTTACTCTAAAAAAAAATTAGAAATAATAGAAGTATCACTTCGCATTTGTCTATCTGTCCAGTGTTTTAGAATTACAGGATATACACCATTCATGCAAAACAGCCATAAGCATGACGGAAACATTTGAAACTGTGTATTTGAAAACAGAAAATGAGTCTCATAAAGCACTGGTTTTCAAAATCTGTCTAAAACCACCTAGAATGTTTTGTTTCAAATACAGCTTCTCATTGTGGAAGACAGTGTGGCAATTCCTCAAAAACCTAGAGGCAGAAATACCATTTGACCCAGCAATCCCATTACTGGGTATATAACCAAAGAATATAAATCATTCTATTATAAAGACATATGCACGCATATGTTCACTGCAGCACTATTCACAGTGAAATAACCTGAACGACAAACACCCGGGAAACACCCATGAAACAAGTTTACCTACATAACAAACCTGCACATATAGCCCTGGACTTAAAATACAAGTTTAAAAAATAATAATAAAATAAAATGTAGGTTCCCAGACTACTGAAAGACACAAAGAGGTGGAAGCAATCTGGTGCAGCCTGGGAATGTGCATTTTTTGTGAGTACCGTGGGTGAGTTGCACACTCAAGTTTCCAGAAGCCACATTGAAAGCATGTGTTGCTTTTGTGAAAGGGTAGCAGGGCTATGGGGGTAATACCAGGACAAATGTCCCCGGGAGCATGTAACCAGAGGATCTGGGCAGAATTGAAAAGGAAAGTTACTTTAGAGGAAAAGAATGAAAGAAACTCAAGATCCTGAATTGAAAGGGCTAAAGTTTGCATGGGAGAAATGAGGCACTGACTACAAAGGGCGGCCTATTTTTCCCTGTGTAGGGATAGGGCGTGTGGGCACAATTACCATCATCAAAGGGTTTTTCCATGCGTCACTAAATACAAAGTGGCTCTGGGACCACAATCACCTATTATTAGAAATGTAATAGTCATATCTTATTTTAAAACCTGTTTTTAATCTATTGCCACCTGTAAAACTAGACTAAACAGATCAAATGTTAAGGCTATCTAAAAATACTCTAAGCAGAAACATAATTACGGTTCTAATTAGAATTATTATTTAGTAGGCTCTGTAGACAAGCCTGAAGAGATAAGCCCCTATCAGTGGCATTAAGTTCTAAGTGATTATTAAATTCATGGGTCTATGCCATGTGTTTTTTTTTTTTTTTTTTGACAGTATAGAAATTATGTTGAACAGGTTTCAAAACCCAAGTAATGATGGCAATTTATTTTCATTTAAAGGATGTTCTAAGTGCAGGGATTTCAACAGACAAAACAATGTGTTGCTTGGAGGTTTCTAGCTCATGAGAAAACTTGGGTATAGGGCTTATGTTCCCGAAGTTTTCAGATACCACTTCAGGGTGGATGAAGATAGCAAGAGAGAAAGAGCACGTTTGATTTGCCTTCTCAAGGTTGTTGTATTTGTGCCATATGTAATAGCAGAGTGTAAAATCTCTTGACTTAACTACATATCCTAGAAGCCACTCTCTGTGCAGAAGACAAAAGGTAAATATTTTCAGATGTAGTCAATCCTTCCTTTTTTGTGCTAACAAGGAAACCGAGTAACAAACACTTTTTAAAAACATGTGATATAAACATTTTGGTATTTCTGTATTAAAGTGGTCATTGGAAGAAAACATACACTCAAAATAACAATCCAGACTAATGGAAATCATGGGCCCTCTGTGCAGAAACCCACCTCCAAATGAGATGAAAAATGTTTGAGCTTCATTTTCTGGTTTCCTTACCCAAATATTTCATGCTGGAAACCACTTCTCAGGCACATGAAAAGAGCCAGTCTACAGAATGTAATCGTTTTTCTCTCCTTAAATTACCTACCCAACCCACAGTTTCCTTGAGATTAATAAAGGTTACTAGATGTTTTATTTGAAGAGACAGATGGCACCTGGGGGAACTTCTACTCCAGTTGCCCACAGGCCCAACCAGTGAGGTCACCGGCCACAGTACAGGAATGTGTTCTTTCTGGAACTGGCAAGTCTATCACGTTCCTTATCCCAAAAATGTGTCTCAGAGATATCATAGCCTTCCCCACCCACAAGCCAGCTCTTTTCTCCTTAAACTCATAAATATCACCACAGTTCTTCAAACAGAAACCCGAAAAGCATCTAGGCTCCTCCTCTCCATCATCTCTACATACAATCCTATCAAGCAGATTTGTCACTTTCTCTTTTTTTGAATATCCCTTAAATTCTACACTTCCTCTTTGTTCTCAGTGACATCTTTCCCAAGCCGTCATTGCATCTTGTCTGACTAGTGCTATAGCCTAGGCAGATACCCTTACCTCTACTCTTTGCTTTCTTTCTTACATTTTATACAGAACAGCCAGAGTGATAGTAAAACATAAATTATATCTTCTCACACCTGCTCAAAAGCCTTTAATGACTTCTCATTCCATTTAGGAGAAAATAAGAAATTTTTGTCAATGCCTACAAAATTCAGCATTACTCAGCCACTACTCATCAGCCCAGTATGATCTCCTGCCACTGTTTCTTTTGCACAGAACCTTCTAGAACTCTGGTCCTCTTTCAAGATGTCAAGGTCTTTCCTCCCTCAGAGCCCTCACACATACTGGCCCAGAGTGGTTGATCCTCCTGCAGGCATAACCCAATCACCCAGCCAGTCCTACATTTCCGTTGTCCCTCAGCTCTACTATCATTTCTCCCAGGGGGACTTCTCTGATTCTCTCACCTACCTTAATTGAATCCTCTCTATAATTGCTTGATTCATTCAATTTGCCTCTTTGCTGTGCACAGTGGCTTACACCACTTTGGGAGGCTGAGGCGGGTGCATCGCTTGACCCCAGGAGTTTGAGACTAGCCTGGGAAATATGGTGAAACCCCGTCTTTACAAAAAATACAAACATTAGTCAGCTGTGATGGCATGTGCCTGTAGTTCCAGCTACTCAAGAGGCTGAGGTGGGAGGATCACCTGAGCCCCAGGAAGTCAAGCCTGCAGTGAGCCAAGATCGTACCACTGCACTCCAGCCCAGGCTACGAGAGCGAGACCCTGTCTCAAA